>NW_015093088.1:91122-98973 GCF_001431845.1 Calidris pugnax
GAGGAAAACCAAACTGGGCTTTGCAGAGCCCACAGCTCCTGAGAAACGCCTCCTTCCTCCAGCTCTGACCTCCCCCGGTGCTCAGTGAGGTCAGACGTGGGTTATATTTATTAAAACAAGAAGAGAACAGAAAATAAATTGCTGAAAAACGTCTTTTTCAGCTTTGCCCTTTATCACAAGCGGGGAGGAACCAAGATATATATTGGCTTTTGCAAAAGCTTCATGCAAAAAACTTTCAGCCATCATAAATATATTATTTATATAATATATCTATATATTATATATATTTATATATTATATATATTTATAATAATAGCAACAGATAGGGATGCTGACAAGACCTTCCTGGAGGTTTACCCCAGTTTTATACCTTTATAAGGCAAGAATAAATTTGTGGAAGCCTTTTTAGGCAAAAATCCACTAAAATACCTAAATAAACACCCTGTGTCTGTCCCTCCCAGGACGCTGTATGTGTGTGTCACCTCAACCCCTGGTGTTGGGGGACACGTTTACTCACCCCCTTCTCTCCATCGCTGTCCCCTGGGTTCTGGGAAGCACAAACTGGACCCAGGTTGCTCCCGTTTTTCCCCTGGGATCTTTTTCCATCCCCGACCGAACCTCCCTCTGGATTTTCACCGCTCACAGAGTCCTCCCTGTTGGCATTTCCCTTCTCCTGAGGCACAGGAATGCTCCTCAAGATGCCCTCCACCTTGAGAATTTGGGTTTTATCACCTGAATTCGACTTGCTAGTTGTCAGCGGCGCGGGCTGAGCGTTTTCCTGCAGAGATTTGGGGTCAGCCGGGAGAGATTTAGCATCTCCAAGTGGTTTTTTGGAGTGTGATTTCTTCCTGGCGGAAAAAAACGCCGCTCCCAGCTGGAGTTTGAAGGCAGGTTTCACCATCCTGCTCAGGACCCGGCAGGGAGAATCCCTCTTCTTTTTCACCAGGATATTCACGTTCTCTTTCTCTGCGCTGGGTTTTCCTGGAGGAACATCTGCCTTTGCTTTCTTCAGGCTTGTGGGGGGAGCTTTGGCGTGTTTGGGGGGCTTGGAGCTGGGGGGCCTGCTCAAGTTCCTCTTCTCAGTCCTGCTGGCGGCCGGCAGGTTGTCATCCCTGCTCCTCTCCCTCAAAAAGCAGTTCTCCTTCAGTTCTTTCCTCTCTAGAGGGGTAAGGTACCGCTTTTCCTTGCTGTAAAAAGACATCACGGGCACGAGGGGCTTGTAGGAGGCAGCGGATTTGGGGGAGGATTGCCCCGAGGAGCCCCCCGAGGCTGCAGGAGCCCCAGCTGCCTGGAGGGGTGAGATATCCAGCCTCCTGGGCAGCACTGCCTTCTCCGCCACCGCCTCATTCTCCCCCGACTCATCGTTGCTGGAGCCCGAGGACCAGTTTATTTGAGAAGCAAAGTGGTGATTTCTGGGTTTCTTGGGCAGAAAGCCGCCGGCAGCGAAGCCAGTCAGGGCTTTTTTCACCGGAGTCTGAAAGGCTGAGGGTGAGCTGTGAAAACAACCAGGGAGTAAAACATCCCATGCACCACTGAAAGACTTTTTCAATTCTCATTTTACTTAATTACACTTAATTTTCACTCGGCTTAGTAGCCTGTACAGCTATATCCCCTGGAACAAATACAAATTACAGCAAAATACATATATTAAAAAGCCCAAGATTGTCTTGTAATTCTTCACATATTTTTTTTTTTTTAATTAAACAATTTAAATCTTCTTTTCCTGCCTGAACTTGTTAAAGCACCTGGGAACAACGTTCTGCCCCCTGGAACGCTGCTGGTGGGATCAGCATTAGTTGGGATTAAGGAGGGGGAAAAAAAAAACCACAAACCAATTTGGTTTATTTCAGACCAACTTTGTCAACTCAGGTCTGTACCTCTGAGAAATCTCGTGCATCCCCCACCCCCTTGTGTGATCCTGATTAAATTGGGGTATCTCACAATATTTTACAGCAGTTTCCAAAAGGCTCACCCCAAAACCTCACTGCGACAGGCGTTTCAGAATCTCAAACCTCATCAGGAAATCACTAACAGCCTCTGAACCTAGGGCCAAAATTAGATATTTATACAAAGGCCACGTTTGGCTGTAATGGATTTGGCACGAGGCGTCTCCTCGGCGAGTGTTTACACCCTTATCGCAGGAATTTGTCCTTCTAAGTCCCAAATCAAACTTTACACTTGGTCTCCCCCTGAAATATTTGTGTGGGGGAAGCACAGGAGAAGGGGGAGAAAAATCCGTGCAGGTGGTGGAGTCAGAGCAGAATGAGAAATAACGTCTTCTTTTGGATTTCAAGCTCAGCCACGAGCTTTGTTCTCAGCAGGTGGCTTCTCCTCCACTAAGTTTAGGGGGTAAAAAAAATAATCTAACATTTTTTTAGGCATGCATAACGTAGGAACTACAAATTTAAGGGGGAAAAAAAAATAATCTAAAATTTTTTTAGGCATGCATAACGTAGGAACTATTGTTCTGTTAACACCAGAAGACTAATGAGATGATTTGTTGCAGATTTGGGTATTTCTCTACCGTGTCTCAAAGACTTTTCAAACGGGAAAGCCTGAGGCATTGCCACGAAGAAATTCAAACATCAGGGGGTTTGTTTGGTCAGGTTTCTAGGTTTGTGCTGCTTTTGTGACTCACTCAGGGCAAGGTCTGTGTGTGACTGTCAAGTACAGGGATAAGCACTTGAGAAAGGTGATGCCAAACCAAGATACTTTGAAGGCCCTTCTTTTTTTCCTTTAATAAAAGTAAAATATCAGCTCAGTATGATGGCTGTCTCTCAGTTCTCATCCTGGGCTCTGCTATGGATGGAATATCATTTTTATGTTCATTTTCTCTAAATATGAAGAACTCTCTCAAGATACTCAGGACAATATAAAACATTCCAAGTCACAGAATGATATGGGGTTCAGAGCTGCTCTCCAGCAGGTCCCCCCCAACCTGTCCTGGTCCATGGGGTTATTCCTCCCCAGGGGCAGCACCCAACACTTGCCCTTGTGGAATTCCATCAGGTACTCTTTCTATTCTACGTTAAAAGCTCTCAGGGATTTTAAACATGTATTTTATTCTATGTGCAGCAATTATGGTGGGTTTATTAGAAATAAAAAATAGAAGAAGTCAACATACTCATCCGAATCAGTAGAGCCACGGCTCCTCTTCTGCAGGGTGAGGGCTGCCATTTCCTCACCACGGTGCCTGAAAGAACAATAATTAATAGCTTGAAATAGATTTCCAATAAGAAAACAAAACTAAGCAACAACAACAAAAAATACTTATTAAAGAAGGAAGGGAGGCTGGGAAGCAAACATGCAGAGTCTAGAACGCCGTGGGGCTGTGTCTGGGTTGAGCATAAGACATAAAACAAGGGCACAAAGAAAGGATCTTCCAGATCCAGCCCAATTCTGTCATCAGGGACAAACGCACACTAAAGTCCTTCTTTTAAAAACAGTCAGATAACTCAGAAATGTGTTGTGTTCTCTGTGTCCCACACTCCTCTGCAAAGCTCATTCCAGACCTCTCTAATGTGGTTCCTGGAAATCTCACTCCTGCTCGTGTTCAGGGTCACTTTTTTCCCCCTGTGAGGATTTCACAGCAGCTTTTACCTCCCAGCTGAGACACCTCTTTACCCAACACACTTTCAGAGTTCCTCTCCCTCCTCACCAAATACCACAAACCTATTTTTTTTTAGCCTTCATGAACACAGTTTCCATTTAAACCACTCGAGGCTGCTTGTGCCACCTGTTTGAGATAATTATGGCACAATATTCCCTTTTCTGTTACGTGGCGCTTCAAAACTGAAACCCCAGAATAAACAAATATCTCGTGTCCCAGAAGATCTACTGATAAATATTCATAAACTGCTAGAAAGAGTAATTTATTCAGTCATCTGCCAGCAGGGGGAAGTTCCTCCTAACCTGCCCGCGTTAAGGCACTGCAGTGTTGGGGGAAGAAGTGACTGATGACAGCCCAGACACAACAAGCTGTTGCCAAGCCCAGGAACACCAAGGACATGGCAGAGGATGGAGCCAGGAGCTGCAGCAGGAGTTGAAGAACTTCAGGAGAGAGGGGAAGCTCAAGAGAGGGGGAGGCAATGCCTTGGAAGCACAGGGCAACAACAACGAGCCTGCAGGGACCAGGGAAATGAGGTATCGGGTGTGGATGAAAGGGAGAAGGTAGGAGAAGGCCACACTCTTGGCACAGCCCAGATGCATGTGTGGGGGGAGCAATTCGTATCACTCACACCATTAACCTGAGGATGTCACAATTAACTCCACGAACAGCAGCTCAATACCCACAGCAATTCCCACAACATCATAGTCCAGTTCCCAGCCAGCCCCTTGCCCCAGAAGGGCCACACCTCAGTAGAATCAAAATGGTTTGGTTGGGAAGGGATCTTTAAAGCCCCCCCAGTGCCACCCCCTGCCCTGGGCAGGGACACCTCCCACCAGCCCAGGTTGCTCCAAGCCCCCTCCAACCTGCCCTTGAACCCCTCCAGGGATGGGGCAGCCACAGCTTCTCGGGCCAACCTGGGCCAGGCTCTCACCACCCTCATAGTGAAAAATTTCTTCCAAATATCTAATCTCAATCTCCCCTCTTCTAGTTTGAAGCCATTACCCCTCATCCCCCCACTACATGCTCTTGTAAAAAGCCCCCCTTCCTTAGGGACTGGCAGGGGCTCCAAGGTCTCCCCGGAGCCTTCTCTTCTCCAGGCTGATCCCCCCAACTCTCTCAGCCGCCCCTCCCAGCAGAGGGGCTCCAGCCCTCCCAGCATCTCCGGGGCCTCCTCTGGCCCCATCCAACAGCTCCATGTCTCTCCTGTGCTGAGGCCCCAGAGCTGGAGGCAGCACTGGGGGGGGGAGTCTCCCCAGAGCGGAGCAGAGGGGCAGAATCCCCCCCCAGCCCTGCTGGGGATGCAGCCCAGGGGGCTCTGTCACACCTTCACGCCATCACTCCCCCGACCCTCAGCCCAGGGCCTCACAGCCCTCACACCCCACCAGGCCCCGGGCCCAGCGACCCTTCCCAATACCCCTCAGCTCCTGCAGGCGCCTCAGAACCGCACCAGGCCCTGATACCCGCCCCGTCGATCCCCTGTACAAGCCCTGCGCCCCGGCCCATCACTGGTCCCGAAAAACCAGCCCAGCCGCTCTCCCTCACCTCAGCGCCGCCGCCATCGCTCCCGCGCCTTCAAAGCCGCGCGCCTTCTTCCCGCGCGCCCGCCCTCGCCTTGCCATTGGCCCAACGCCTCGTCGCTCACCCATCCTTCGCCGCCATTGGCCTACCCGCGGCGCGCCGCTTTGCTCCCGCCCTCCCCCGTTTCCCAGCCGATCAGATAGCAGGGCTCGCCACACGGGCATCCCCAGCGGGACTCCGACTCCCAGCGTGCCTCGCGAGCTCAAGGCGGCCTGCGCGCTGCGGGGAGGGCGCGCAGCACCATGGGAGCTGTAGTCCGTGCGCCGTACAGCGGCAAACTTCGGGCCACGAAGGGACGGAGTGAACCGAGAGGCGTTTAGAAAGGCTTGAGGGGGCGGCAAAGGGGTGCCCAGCGCGGCTTTTGCTTTCAACTGGGCCACCAGAGCCCTGCTGCGAAAAGCATCCTCCTTAAAGCAGTGCTGGCAATTGAAAAGCAAAACCCTGCAGCCCGCAACAAGCCGGGCAGCACGCTCAGGAGGTTAGATAGGCTTACGCAGGAAAAAAAAATATAATAAACTGTGCTGGTCCTCTACGCGAGACCTCTGGGATACCCCGCAACACAGAGGGGCCCGCAGCACCCCCGCGCATGCGCAATAGGCGGGGGGAGTGCGCATGCGCAGAGCACAGCGCCACCCGCTCTCGGGCAGACTGCGCATGCGCAAAGGGGCCGTCACCGCCCCCTCCCGGCAGCCGCACGCAAGCGCAGTGCTCGGAACGGCTTCACCGCCCGCAGGGGAGGGTGCCGGCGCATGCGCCTTCCTCAGTTCCGCCCCCGGTCCCAAACCATCCGGTCGGCCGGTGCTGGTGGTGCGGGAGAGCGGCCGCCGTGCGGAGCCACGGGCCGGGCGGGCCGAGAGAGCCGCCGCTATGGTCTTCTACTTCA
Organism: Calidris pugnax; assembly: GCF_001431845.1. Taxonomy (NCBI): domain Eukaryota; kingdom Metazoa; phylum Chordata; class Aves; order Charadriiformes; family Scolopacidae; genus Calidris; species Calidris pugnax. Next base: position 97,194 of record NW_015093088.1, read on the forward strand.
CCTCCAACGGTGAGTCAGCGAGGGGAGGGCGGCTGGAGGCCTCAGCGGCCCCGCGGCGCGGCGGGGGAGCTCGTACGGGGCCGGGTCCCGCCGCTGTGAGGGGGTGCTGGGCCGCGGCCCGGTCCGGTTCCTCAGGGAGCGGGACTGGCCCGTCCTCCCGCCCCTCTGAGCACCCCCGCTCCGGCCCGTCCGTGCCTTTGTACCAGCCCCTCGGCTGGGCTGAACGTAAAGGACTCGGTTTGGGCCGGTATTGGCCACAATTTAAAGTTATTGCAGGAGCTTGAGGGGTTCCCTGAGCTGAGGAAGTGGTTCTGGAGTCACAGAATCGCCCCGGTTGGAAAAGAGTTTTCAGACCATCGAGTCCAACCATCAACCCAACACTGCCAAACCCACCACTGACCCATGTCCCTCAGCACCACGTCTGCCCGGCTTTTCAATCCCCCCAGGAATGGGGACTCCACCACTGCCCTGGGCAGCTTCTGCCAAGGCTTCACAACCCTTTCCATGGAGAAATTCCTCCCAATCTCCTAAACCTCCCCTGGTGCAACTTGAGGCCATTTCCTCTTGTCCCATGGCCTGTTCCTTGGGAGAAGAGACCGACCCCCCCTGGCTACCCCCTCCTTTCAGGGAGTTGTAGAGAGTGAGAAGGTCTCCCCTCAGCCACCTCTTCTCCAGGCTGAATAACCCCAGCTCCCTCAGCCTATCCTCACAAGACTTGTGCTCCAGACCCTTCACCAGCTCCATTGACCTTCTCTGGACCCGCTCCAGCCCCTCAAGGTCTTGTAGCAAGTTCTTGTTAGCAACAAGCCTCAGATGGATGACAGCACCGGGGAGGGACTTCTGAAAAGCTTTCTCAAGTGTACAGCTGTCGGGAGTTTGAGGGAAGGCACAGTGCAGAAAATCTCTCATATTTTTCCTTTGATGAGAGCCAGATTTGTTACCTTGCCCACACAAAAAGTTCAGCTGCTTCTAAAGCATCACAAATATGTGGTTTGATGCAGTAGGGGCTGATGATATGGAATGTAGCACAGGAATATCCCTTTTTTTGTTTGTCCCCAAGTCAGTTCATCGATATACAACCACCTCGCGGAAGTTTCAGTGTGATTTTTACCCCTTGCTGTAACCACTAACTAGTATTTTGTGTGTTGTCTCCCTCAACTCTAGAGATTAAGCTCATTAATGAGAAGGATTTGAGTACCCGGCTTCGTGATTTTTCTTGTATATGGAAACACTTCATGCTCTTCTGAACATTTCTTAAATAAATTTGTTCCACCACCTCTCTGGGCAGCCTCTTCCAGGGCTCTGCCACCCTCACAGGAAAGAAGTTCATCTTCATGTTTAGATAGAACTTCTTATGTTCCAATTTGTGCCCATTCCCTCTTGTCCTGTCACTGGGCACCACTGAGAAAAGCCTGGCCCCATCCTCTTGACACCCACCCTTGAAGTATTTCTAGGTGTTGATCAGATTCCCCCCTCAGCCTTCTCTTCTCCAGACTAAAATGGCCCAAGTCCCTCAGCCTTTCCTCCTAAGAGAGATGCTCCAGGCCCCTCATCATCTTTGTAGCCTCTGCTGTCCCCTCTCCAGCAGTTCCCTGTCCTTCTGGAACTGGGGAGCCCAGAACTGGTCCCAGTGCTCCAGATGGGGCCTCCCCAGGGGCAGCACCCAACACTTGCCCTGGTTGAACTTCATCAGGTTCCTCTCTGCCCAGCTCTCCAGCCTGTCCATCGCCGTGAAATTGGGATTTCCCTGCTGCTGTGTGTAAGAAGAGAGAATTATTAT
>NW_015093088.1:103218-119534 GCF_001431845.1 Calidris pugnax
CAGTTTCCAAAAGGCTCACCCCAAAACCTCACTGCGACAGGCGTTTCAGAAGCTCAAACCTCATCAGGAAATCACTAACAGCCTCTGAACCTAGGGCCAAAATTAGATATTTATACAAAGGCCACGTTTGGCTGTAATGGATTTGGCACGAGGCGTCTCCTCGGCGAGTGTTTACACCCTTATCGCAGGAATTTGTCCTTCTAAGTCCCAAATCAAACTTTACACTTGGTCTCCCCCTGAAATATTTGTGTGGGGGAAGCACAGGAGAAGGGGGAGAAAAATCCGTGCAGGTGGTGGAGTTAGAGCAGAATGAGAAATGTCTTCTTTTGGATTTCAAGCTCAGCCACGAGCTTTGTTCTCAGCAGGTGGCTTCTCCTCCACCAAATTTAAGGGGGAAAAAAAAATAATCTAAAATTTTTTTAGGCATGCATAACGTAGGAACTATTGTTCTGTTAACACCAGAAGACTAATGAGATGATTTGTTGCAGATTTGGGTATTTCTCTACCGTGTCTCAAAGACTTTTCAAACGGGAAAGCCTGAGGCATTGCCACGAAGAAATTCAAACATCAGGGGGTTTGTTTGGTCAGGTTTCTAGGTTTGTGCTGCTTTTGTGACTCACTCAGGGCAAGGTCTGTGTGTGACTGTCAAGTACAGGGATAAGCACTTGAGAAAGGTGATGCCAAACCAAGATACTTTGAAGGCCCTTCTTTTTTTCCTTTAATAAAAGTAAAATATCAGCTCAGTATGATGGCTTTCTCTCAGTTCTCATCCTGGGCTCTGCTATGGATGGAATATCATTTTTACGTTCATTTTCTCTAAATATGAAGAACTCTCTCAAGATACTCAGGACAATATAAAACATTCCAAGACACAGAATGATATGGGGTTCAGAGCTGCTCTCCAGCAGGTCCCCCCCAACCTGTCCTGGTCCATGGGGTTATTCCTCCCCAGGGGCAGCACCCAACACTTGCCCTTGTGGAATTCCATCAGGTACTCTTTCTATTCTACGTTAAAAGCTCTCAGGGATTTTAAACATGTATTTTATTCTATGTGCAGCAATTATGGTGGGTTTATTAGAAATAAAAAATAGAAGAAGTCAACATACTCATCCGAATCAGTAGAGCCACGGCTCCTCTTCTGCAGGGTGAGGGCTGCCATTTCCTCACCACGGTGCCTGAAAGAACAATAATTAATAGCTTGAAATAGATTTCCAATAAGAAAACAAAACTAAGCAACAACAACAAAAAATACTTATTAAAGAAGGAAGGGAGGCTGGGAAGCAAACACACAGGGACTAGAACACCGTGGGGCTGTGTCTGGGTTGAGCATAAGACATAAAACAAGGGCACAAAGAAAGGATCTTCCAGATCCAGCCCAATTCTGTCATCAGGGACAAACGCACACTAAAGTCCTTCTTTTAAAAACAGTCAGATAACTCAGAAATGTGTTGTGTTCTCTGTGTCCCACACTCCTCTGCAAAGCTCATTCCAGACCTCTCTAATGTGGTTCCTGGAAATCTCACTCCTGCTCGTGTTCAGGGTCACTTTTTTCCCCCTGTGAGGATTTCACAGCAGCTTTTACCTCCCAGCTGAGACACCTCTTTACCCAACACACTTTCAGAGTTCCTCTCCCTCCTCACCAAATACCACAAACCTATTTTTTTTTAGCCTTCATGAACACAGTTTCCATTTAAACCACTCGAGGCTGCTTGTGCCACCTGTTTGAGATAATTATGGCACAATATTCCCTTCTCTGTTACGTGGCGCTTCAAAACTGAAACCCCAGAATAAACAAATATCTCGTGTCCCAGAAGATCTACTGATAAATATTCATAAACTGCTAGAAAGAGTAATTTATTCAGTCATCTGCCAGCAGGGGGAAGTTCCTCCTAACCTGCCCGCGTTAAGGCACTGCAGTGTTGGGGGAAGAAGTGACTGATGACAGCCCAGACACAACAAACTGTTGCCAAGCCCAGGAACACCAAGGACATGGCAGAGGATGGAGCCAGGAGCTGCAGCAGGAGTTGAAGAACTTCAGGAGAGAGGGGAAGCTCAAGAGAGGGGGAGGCAATGCCTTGGAAGCACAGGGCAACAACAACGAGCCTGCAGAGACCAGGGAAATGAGGTATCGGGTGTGGATGAAAGGGAGAAGGTAGGAGAAGGCCACACTCTTGGCACAGCCCAGATGCATGTGTGGGGGGAGCAATTCGTATCACTCACACCATTAACCTGAGGATGTCACAATTAACTCCACGAACAGCAGCTCAATACCCACAGCAATTCCCACAACATCATAGTCCAGTTCCCAGCCAGCCCCTTGCCCCAGAAGGGCCACACCTCAGTAGAATCAAAATGGTTTGGTTGGGAAGGGATCTTTAAAGCCCCCCCAGTGCCACCCCCTGCCCTGGGCAGGGACACCTCCCACCAGCCCAGGTTGCTCCAAGCCCCCTCCAACCTGCCCTTGAACCCCTCCAGGGATGGGGCAGCCACAGCTTCTCGGGCCAACCTGGGCAAGGCTCTCCACACGCTTATAGTGAAAACTTTCTTCCAACTCTCTAATCTCAATCTCCCCTCTTCTAGTTTGAAGCCATTACCCCTCATCCCCCCACTACATGCTCTTGTAAAAAGCCCCCCTTCCTTAGGGACTGGCAGGGGCTCCAAGGTCTCCCCGGAGCCTTCTCTTCTCCAGGCTGATCCCCCCAACTCTCTCAGCCGCCCCTCCCAGCAGAGGGGCTCCAGCCCTCCCAGCATCTCCGGGGCCTCCTCTGGCCCCATCCAACAGCTCCATGTCTCTCCTGTGCTGAGGCCCCAGAGCTGGAGGCAGCACTGAGGGGGGGAGTCTCCCCAGAGCGGAGCAGAGGGGCAGAATCCCCCCCCAGCCCTGCTGGGGATGCAGCCCAGGGGGCTCTGTCACACCTTCACGCCATCACTCCCCCGACCCTCAGCCCAGGGCCTCACAGCCCTCACACCCCACCAGGCCCCGGGCCCAGCGACCCTTCCCAATACCCCTCAGCTCCTGCAGGCGCCTCAGAACCGCACCAGGCCCTGATACCCGCCCCGTCGATCCCCTGTACAAGCCCTGCGCCCCGGCCCATCACTGGTCCCGAAAAACCAGCCCAGCCGCTCTCCCTCACCTCAGCGCCGCCGCCATCGCTCCCGCGCCTTCAAAGCCGCGCGCCTTCTTCCCGCGCGCCCGCCCTCGCCTTGCCATTGGCCCAACGCCTCGTCGCTCACCCATCCTTCGCCGCCATTGGCCTACCCGCGGCGCGCCGCTTTGCTCCCGCCCTCCCCCGTTTCCCAGCCGATCAGATAGCAGGGCTCGCCACACGGGCATCCCCAGCGGGACTCCGACTCCCAGCGTGCCTCGCGAGCTCAAGGCGGCCTGCGCGCTGCGGGGAGGGCGCGCAGCACCATGGGAGCTGTAGTCCGTGCGCCGTACAGCGGCAAACTTCGGGCCACGAAGGGACGGAGTGAACCGAGAGGCGTTTAGAAAGGCTTGAGGGGGCGGCAAAGGGGTGCCCAGCGCGGCTTTTGCTTTCAACTGGGCCACCAGAGCCCTGCTGCGAAAAGCATCCTCCTTAAAGCAGTGCTGGCAATTGAAAAGCAAAACCCTGCAGCCCGCAACAAGCCGGGCAGCACGCTCAGGAGGTTAGATAGGCTTACGCAGGAAAAAAAAATATAATAAACTGTGCTGGTCCTCTACGCGAGACCTCTGGGATACCCCGCAACACAGAGGGACCCGCAGCACCCCCGCGCATGCGCAATAGGCGGGGGGAGTGCGCATGCGCAGAGCACAGCGCCACCCGCTCTCGGGCAGACTGCGCATGCGCAAAGGGGCCGTCACCGCCCCCTCCCGGCAGCCGCACGCAAGCGCAGTGCTCGGAACGGCTTCACCGCCCGCAGGGGAGGGTGCCGGCGCATGCGCCTTCCTCAGTTCCGCCCCCGGTCCCAAACCATCCGGTCGGCCGGTGCTGGTGGTGCGGGAGAGCGGCCGCCGTGCGGAGCCACGGGCCGGGCGGGCCGAGAGAGCCGCCGCTATGGTCTTCTACTTCACCTCCAACGGTGAGTCAGCGAGGGGAGGGCGGCTGGAGGCCTCAGCGGCCCCGCGGCGCGGCGGGGGAGCTCGTACGGGGCCGGGTCCCGCCGCTGTGAGGGGGTGCTGGGCCGCGGCCCGGTCCGGTTCCTCAGGGAGCGGGACTGGCCCGTCCTCCCGCCCCTCTGAGCACCCCCGCTCCGGCCCGTCCGTGCCTTTGTACCAGCCCCTCGGCTGGGCTGAACGTAAAGGACTCGGTTTGGGCCGGTATTGGCCACAATTTAAAGTTATTGCAGGAGCTTGAGGGGTTCCCTGAGCTGAGGAAGTGGTTCTGGAGTCACAGAATCGCCCCGGTTGGAAAAGAGTTTTCAGACCATCGAGTCCAACCATCAACCCAACACTGCCAAACCCACCACTGACCCATGTCCCTCAGCACCACGTCTGCCCGGCTTTGAAATCCCCCCAGGAATGGGGACTCCACCACTGCCCTGGGCAGCTTCTGCCAAGGCTTCACAACCCTTTCCATGGAGAAATTCCTCCCAATCTCCTAAACCTCCCCTGGTGCAACTTGAGGCCATTTCCTCTTGTCCCATGGCCTGTTCCTTGGGAGAAGAGACCGACCCCCCCTGGCTACATCCTCCTTTCAGGGAGTTGTAGAGAGTGAGAAGGTCTCCCCTCAGCCACCTCTTCTCCAGGCTGAACACCCCCAGCTCCCTCAGCCTCTCCTCACAAGACTTGTGCTCCAGACCCTTCACCAGCTCCATTGACCTTCTCTGGACCCGCTCCAGCACCTCAAGGTCTTGTAGCAAGTTCTTGTTAGCAACAAGCCTCAGATGGATGACAGCACCGGGGAGGGACTTCTGAAAAGCTTTCTCAAGTGTACAGCTGTCGGGAGTTTGAGGGAAGGCACAGTGCAGAAAATCTCTCATATTTTTCCTTTGATGAGAGCCAGATTTGTTACCTTGCCCACACAAAAAGTTCAGCTGCTTCTAAAGCATCACAAATATGTGGTTTGATGCAGTAGGGGCTGATGATATGGAATGTAGCACAGGAATATCCCTTTTTTTGTTTGTCCCCAAGTCAGTTCATCGATATACAACCACCTCGCGGAAGTTTCAGTGTGATTTTTACCCCTTGCTGTAACCACTAACTAGTATTTTGTGTGTTGTCTCCCTCAACTCTAGAGATTAAGCTCATTAATGAGAAGGATTTGAGTACCCGGCTTCGTGATTTTTCTTGTATATGGAAACACTTCATGCTCTTCTGAACATTTCTTAAATAAATTTGTTCCACCACCTCTCTGGGCAGCCTCTTCCAGGGCTCTGCCACCCTCACAGGAAAGAAGTTCATCTTCATGTTTAGATAGAACTTCTTATGTTCCAATTTGTGCCCATTCCCTCTTGTCCTGTCACTGGGCACCACTGAGAAAAGCCTGGCCCCATCCTCTTGACACCCACCCTTGAAGTATTTCTAGGTGTTGATCAGATCCCCCCTCAGCCTTCTCTTCTCCAGACTAAAATGGCCCAAGTCCCTCAGCCTTTCCTCCTAAGAGAGATGCTCCAGGCCCCTCATCATCTTTGTAGCCTCTGCTGTCCCCTCTCCAGCAGTTCCCTGTCCTTCTGGAACTGGGGAGCCCAGAACTGGTCCCAGTGCTCCAGATGGGGCCTCCCCAGGGGCAGCACCCAACACTTGCCCTGGTTGAACTTCATCAGGTTCCTCTCTGCCCAGCTCTCCAGCCTGTCCATCGCCGTGAAATTGGGATTTCCCTGCTGCTGTGTGTAAGAAGAGAGAATTATTATCTTTTTTTTAAAGCAGGTTGTTCAGTTGTTTCTTCAGGATTTTCCTGATTGTGCCACCCTCTGCCTGCTCTGTGTCCGTCCGACTGGAGAGACAGACGCTGAAGGGACACTTGTTTGGTTTCCTAGAATTGGTGGAGTCTTTACTGCCTGATGAAATGAGCCCTAAGGAAGACAAGGACCTTGTTATAAGCATCCCCAAAAAGGCACAGATGAGACAAACGACTCACCAAAGGCTGTTTATGCCACTTCAGTCTTTCCACTGGAGTTTTAATCCTCCCGGGTTACCTGGGGGAGGTTCACGTTGGGCCTTTGGTGCTTTGGGGATGCAAGGGACGGGCAGATGAGGTGTTTCACTCCAGGGAATTAATCCCAGACTGTAAATACGACGTCAGCCTTTCTGGCTCACAGGCGGGGGCTTAATTCAACAGATTATTCCATTACACAGATAGGACCTGAACCACCTGGATGTTGAAGGAGTTTTGCCCGGAAAGCTGTTCCTTGCTGGATAATCTTCAGTGGAAAATGGTGGAAATTCCACTTTCCAAAGTCCTCTGAAGTATTTGGGACAAAATCAGGAGGAAACACAAAACAATCTTCCTTTTTGTCTCCCAGGAGGGGAGTGGGAGGGAGGGACGGATGGAGCAGTTTTCATTCTAATTTCTATGACCAGGACCCGTGTGTTTTTTTATTCTGTGCAGAATTTGTCCAAAACCCTTTTTGATTTGTTTTCCTCTTTCTGTCCCTCAGTTGTTCCCTCCGTTTACACCATTTACATGGGAAAAGATAAGTACGAAAGTAAGTACATTAATTAATGATGCCTAATGGCTTAGATTTAGATTTGGGGGGAATTAAGGTCATTTTGAAATGATGTCTTTGTATGTGTTAACTTGAAATATTCTTCGAGAACTTGCCTGCCCTTGTGAGTGGTTCTGACGTACCCCTCTGAAATCCACTCTGTGACTTTTAAAATAGATACATTTTGTAAATTCTCTGGGCAGGGTAACTGCCTTCAGATACAAATAAAAGCTATATTAACTGGGAAAAATATCTATCTAGAGAAAAATAGCTCCACAGGTACTTTGATTTCTTGTTGATGGTGGGATCCTGGGCTTTGCTCACTGATGTTTTATTCCCCACAGATGAAGACCTAATAAAGTATGGCTGGCCTGAAGATATCTGGTAGGTACTGGAACTCCCTGAAAACAAGTTGCCTTTCACTGTACACCTGAGCCAAATGACCATAACAACCCTCAGACACTGTGAAATCTCTTTTTTTCCAAGGCTATTTAGCAGTTTAAATGCAATCCCAGGGTGGAGGTGGATGGCAGGAGACCTCAGTGTCCTTGATGGGACACCATTTATTCCTAATTCATTCCCCTGCTTCATCCCCTGCTTTGTCCATCATAAGAGCTGGCCCCTTGGTGAAATTTTGTGGGGTTTATCCCTGCAGGGAGCTGCTGGAGTAGGGATAACCCCATATTTGTGTTTGGGAATATAGGTGCTGGCTCACTGTCTTTGGGGAACAGGCAGAGCTGATGGGCAGCTCGGGGTTTGTAAGGGAGAGCCCCCTCCTGAACCGAGCAGCAATAGGAGCTCCTGGGTATCTCTGTGCACAGAAAAGCAAAACCCAAAAGGCTGATGGAGAAATCAGGGAGCAGGATGGGACTTGGGGATGGAACCAGAAGGTTTTTGAGCAACGCTGTGCCCAGAAGAAGCTGTCTCTTCTCCCTCAGTGCCTTTTTCCTCTGTGTGTGCTTCATGTCCCCCCTGTGTGTGCCATGGCCCATCCTGTAAAACACCCGTGGCTGTCTCAGCAGTTGTGGTTGGTGAGAAGCAGCAGCAGAGTGTGATATTTTGATTCCTGCTCTAAGCAGACCCTCTACAGCTGTGACCAGGCGGGCAGAAGGAAGCCCTCTGCCATTTGTGGATCGGTTTTGGTGTTGAGATCTCATCAGAAGAGGCAAAACAAGAGAAGGGAAATTCCCAATCCTTTTACCAGCAATTGGTGGCACCTTTGCTGCCTGGATTAGGTCAGAAACTTTCCAGCCTGAGGAGGATTATGAGATGTTTATAAAGGGGTTTGCTTGCTGCCAGACTAGATGTGTTAATGATTCTCCTTCGTTAATGATTTCTAACAAGAATCGCCGTGTTTGTTCTGCTCCTCCTCACTCTTCAAGGTGGCCTTTGCCAGGATGAGCTGAGGTGTCTTGGTGGAACTGGAGCCGACGTGCTCCACAGAGGATGTTGTCAGCAGTCAGTTAGCTGGCAAGGGAGTCTATTTTTGATTTTCTAGCAGAAAAGATGGTGCTTCAGCTGAATAACACGCTGCTGTAGCAGTATCATGTTCGTTTTGGCTCACGTTCCTCCTATCACTACGTAATTTAAGGTGTGTTTATCCTGTTATTTCGGAGTGACCTTGAAATTCTAGCCCAAAGTCGTCTTTTCCCATCTCTTTCCTCTCTTGTAGCTCACACCAACATCATCCAGGTGGCTTTTTTTCATGTCCTAGTGCCATCCCCACAAAATCTTGTAGGGCTTCTTGCAGAGACCTCCTGGGCATTGTTCTCCTGACGGTGTCTAGCATCTTTAGACTTATTTCTGCTTAAGAGAGGTGCTGCAGAATTGGGGTAGGAGGCCCAGGAGGTACAAGTGAGAACTCGTGTGTTGGTGCTGGAGGGTTTTCTGGCTTGCAGCAGGAAGGAAAAAGTCCTTTTATGTTAAAAAAGAAAATGATCTAAAGAAAAGTTGGGAGGTGACATGAGATCAGTTGTCCCCCGTGTGCTCTGTCCTTGGAGCTTTGCAGGATTGGAGCGAGTGTTGATTGGGACAGAGGCTTAAAAATAGGGTGATAATGGTAAAAACACAGTGAAGATAGAAGAGATCTGGGGAAGAGCAGCTGGAGCCATATAGAGACAAACAGCCCTGGGCTCTATGGAGCATGGTGCTGAGCAGTGAGAAACTTTGGTGGTTTTTTTTGCTTTATGAGCTTAAAACCAGTCGTGTAAATGGTGTAACTGGCAGTGCTGGCTGCTGAGTTCACAAATTTGCTGTTTCTCTAAAAAATAAATAGTCAGACCAAAACACCACATGCGTAGGCTCATCCTGGGAGCGTTGTCTCCCTGGAATGCAGAACTTAAAAGAAGAAAAGGGAGAGGGAAAGGGTTATTTTCTCAGTGTCCCATTGGGGGGCCTGATGTTCCTTGAAGGACAGGCTCTGGCTCCCTCGCCTGCTTTTAAACACATATATTGTGAACATTTCTACACTTTCCTTGTCTGTGGGACTGCTGTTTTGTCACTTGTTGGGAGGTAAATCCTTCAGCTCACCATCTCTTGTCCTCGTTAAATGTGCTTTTTTTTTAATTCTTTAGGTTTCATGTGGATAAACTCTCTTCCGCCCACGTGTACCTTCGGCTACACAAGGTAATCCTGAGGTAGATGTATTTTAAAAAGATAATATTCCCCCATGTCAGAACTTCATGCACCCCTTCTGCAGTGATTCTTGTGCACAAGACCATCTTTGGGCTGAATTTACAGCCTCCGTAACCAAATAACGTGAGGATGAAGAGGAAGTTTAATGCGGGCCAGCAGAACATTGATTTCTGTCCCGACACCAAGAGGTGTCAAGGACATCAAGCGTGTGTCCAGGAACCATCACCCCACTAAAATGGGAGGGTATTTTGGAGAAAAGCAGGGTGCAAATCGCTTTTGAGGCTTCCAAATGCCACACAAGGCTCAAAATGTGGAGCGTGGAGGTCCTGGTTGAATTTGCAGAGCATCATGCCCTGCTTTCCCCCACCTTCATGTCCCCACCGGTCCCGTCAGCGCCGCACAGATCTCACCTTGCCTTGCTCTGTCGCAGGGGCAGACGGTGGATGACATTCCCAAGGAGGTGTTGATAGACTGTGCCCATCTGGTGAAGGCAAACAGCATCCAAGGTAACATGGGTGTGAGGTGCTTGTGGTGGGTGTTTTTGGTGCACACGAGTGTGTGTTTTTCAGCTCAAATATTTGCGGCATGCCACAGGATCACACAACGGTTGGGGTTGGAAGGGACCTTCTGAGATCATCTCATCCACCCCCACCCAGAGCAGGTCCACTCAAAACAGGTTGCACAGGAATGTGTCCAGGCAGGGTTTGAATGTCTCCAGAGACGGAGACTCCACCACCTCCCTGGGCAGCCTCTGCCAGGGCTCTGCCACCCTCAAAGTGAAGAAGTTCCTCCCCATGTTGAGATGGAACTTCTTATGTTCAAGTTTGTGCCCATTCCCTCTTGTCCTGTCCCTGGGCACCACTCTAAAAAGACTGGCCCCATCCTCCTGACACCCACCGTTTAAGTATTTCTAGGTGTTGATCAGATCCCCCCTCAATATTCCCTTCTCCAGACTAAAAAGACCAAAGTCCCTCAGCCTCTGCTGGTAAGAGAGATGCTCCAGGCCCCTCACGATCTTTGTAGCCCTTTGCTGTCCCCTCTCCAGCAGTTCCCTGTCCTTCTTGAACTGGGGAGCCCAGTTTCTGCTGTGATGCTCCCTGTTAAACCTGTGGAAGGAAGCAGGTGGCACTTGCAGCTGCTGGGGCTGCCCCTTACGTTCTCCTACGGAGGAGTTGGATGGAAGTCTCTGAAATTCCCGTTTGTGCCTCCGTGTTGCTGTCCCAGCCAGGGAGGCCTCGCAGGCTCTTCTCTGAACACCACCTCGGGGCCCCCTTCCCCAGCAGTTGCTCTTCTGGCAGAGCCCATCTCCATCTGGAGCTCGTTAAACGCCGCCGCCGCGCTCGCGTTACCGCTGAAAACCGTGTCGTGGTTTTCTCCCCTTTCTCTGCAACCCTGGAAGGGCTTCTCCCTTTCCTCCTTTCTCGCCGAGCTGGTAATGCTGGTGACAAGAATAACTGCCAGTTTCCACGCGATTTGAAGAGCTCTTTCAGCAGGGGGAGAAGGGAGATGATTTCCCTCTGTTCTTTTCCACCCCCCCCAGGCTGCAAGATGAACAACGTCAACGTGGTGTACACGCCGTGGACCAACCTGAAGAAGACAGCAGACATGGACGTGGGGCAGATCGGCTTTCACAGGCAGAAGGATGTAAGTGTTTGCCCTCAGAGGGGACAGCCCGTGACGTTCCCCAGGGAGGAGCTGGATGAATTATCTTCAGCGTTTGCCCCAAAGGCAGGGAACCATCCTCTCCTGAAGCCCAAGAGAGATCCCAGGGTTGTGTTTGCCTGAACGTCACCCGAAAATCCCTGGCTGAGTGTCAGCCCCTGCGCCACGTGTTCCCAAACTGCAGCACAATGTAGCAGACACGTCTTTGCTGATGCCCAGTGGTATCACGTGTGAGTCTGTGCTCTCTGCTTGAATTTATCACCACCTAAATCAGCTCTTCTCGCAGCCAAAGAGATGAGCAGTTGCTTTAGATCAGCTCCCAGGTGTCATCACTCCTCTGAAAGGGCTCAGGACTTGAACTTGCCGTGCAAAAGGAGGGCTGTGCGGGGTCCTGGAGGTGTCTGTCACTGCGTTAGAATCTGTTGTCTCACCCTGTGCTGCCTCTGGATTTGTTAAACCTGTTCAAAGGCAGAGCTGTTCGGCTCCGGTGTAGAGTCAGGCCAGTGCTCAGAGCTGTTCCCAAGCCTGACCTGGTGTCTGCAGGTCATATGATGCTTAAATTGTAGTTAGGACAGGCTGGAGAGGTGGCCCCGTGCAAACCTCCTGAAGTTCAGCCAGGCCAAGGGCAGGGTCCTGCCTCTGGGTCAGGGCAATTCCAAGCACAAATCCAGGCTGGGTGGAGAATGGATGGATGGAGAGCAGCCCTGAGGAGAAGGGCATGGGGGTGTTGGTGGGTGAGAAGCTCAACACAAAGTGGCAACGTGGGCTGGCAGCCCAGCAAGCCCCCTGACCCCTGGGCTGCATCCCCAGCAGCGTGGCCAGCAAGGGGAGGGGGGGGATTCTGCCCCTCTGCTCCGCTCTGGGGAGAGCCCCCCAGTGCTGCCTCCAGCTCTGGGGCCACCAACAGCAGAAGGACATGGAGCTGTTGGAGCGGGGCCAGAGGAGGCCCTGGAGATGCTGGGAGGGCTGGAGCCCCTCTGCTGGGAGGGGGGGCTGAGAGAGTTGGGGGGGGTCAGCCTGGAGAAGAGAAGGCTCCGGGGAGACCTTGGAGCCCCTGCCAGTCCCTCAAGAAGGGGGGCTCCAGGAAAGCTGGGGAGGGACTCTGGCTGAGGGAGGGGAGCCCTAGGAGGAGGGGAAAGGGGTGGACACTGCAAGAGGGGAGATGGAGCTGAGCTGTGGGGAAGAACTTGTTTGGTGGGAGGGTGGTGAGAGCCTGGCCCAGGTTGGCCCGAGAAGCTGTGGCTGCCCCATCCCTGGAGGGGTTCAAGGCCAGGTTGGAGGGGGCTTGGAGCAACCTGGTGTGGTGGGAGGTGTCCCTGCCCAGGGCAGGGGGTGGCACTGGGGGGGCTTTAAGGTCCCTTCCCACCCAAACCACTCCATGATTCTATGACTGCTGGGAGAGAAGCCTCTCTCTTGATGCCATTATTTGACTAGAACAAGTCTGTACCAGGGCAAGAAGTGCTAAAACCCCTGCAGTCAACAAGCAGCACGTGAGTTTCTCTTCCCCAAAACGGCCCGTAGAAACCTCCAGCCGCCTCTTCGGCGATCGGCAGAGACCGGTTCTTGTCTCTTGGCCTCTTTGTTGAGGCCTGTGCCAAGAAATGACATTAGTAATGCTTTTGTATGTACTCAGAAATGCTGGTGTTTGTTAGCTGTGTGCTGCTGAGCGCTGGGAGGGGGCCTCTCTGTGTTACACAACCTGCTGAATAGGCCTCGGCGGCGGGGATTTTCCTCAGCATCTGTTTTTGTGGGTTTCAGCCATGTGTAAAGTGGAAATTGGGTGTTTTCTTTCCGTTGAGAAAGTTGCCAGAATAAAAAAAAAATTTAAAGAAAAAAAAGGTATTTTTTTTTATAAAGATCATAGTTCTTTGCACTCCCAAAAGGTGAAAATGCTGACGGTGGAGAAGAAGGTCAACGAGATCCTCAACCGGCTGGAGAAGACAAAAGTGGAGCGTTTCCCAGACCTGGCTGCTGAGAAAGAAGCCCGGGACAGAGAGGAGAGAAACGAGAAAAAAGCCCAGATCCAAGAGATGAAACGGAAGGAAAAGGAAGAGATGAAGAAGAAGAAAGAGTTGGAAGAACTTAGGTAAGTAATAAATCCCAGTGCCAGCTTCCAGCTCCACCGTTTTCCTCGGCGCCCGGCGAGTTCTGGGTCAGCAGCTGCTGGTTAACGGGTGACTCGGGGCTCAGCTGACCTGCTCCTCACGGCCCAGCGACTCCCTTTGTCTTGAGAATAAAGGCATTTCCCCCCCTTTTTTTTTCCTGAAACAAACCTGGATTGTTCAGAGGAAGGGCTGTGGCTTTTGAAACCGGTCCCCAACTCCGGGGAAACTGGGGAAGCCGAAACTGGGGAAGCCATTTGGTTCTCCCCGTCACTGGGAGGGCAGGAATCTCTTCCAGCTTCGTGCCAGCCTCGGAAAAGACTTCACTGGAGTTTTTCAGCATCTCCTTGCATCCCAGTGTTAATTAAAACACATGTGAATCCTCAATTGCACGCTCCTTTGAGCGTGGAATGAGGGATTGGGGCTTTGAAATGTCGCTGTGGCCCTTTCTGTCCGCCCTGCAGCGGGTGTGACCTTGGTCCTGAGCACTGGCCGGCCCCAGAAAGCTCCTTTTTAAGCTGGAGTAAGTCATGTTTTTCTGTAAATGACAGCAAAATTGGTATTTGAATAACTCCGTGATTTCCTAAGTGATTTACCACAGGGAGAGCTCCCAAAAAGAAGGGCTTAGAGAAGCAAACTGAACCGGGAAGTCTGAGCGAGGGCCCTGCCCTGCTTATTTAACCTTGCCCCACAGCTCCCTCTTGGCCTTCCCCCAAAAAAAAGGATTTTCCACCTCCTGGGGTGACTGGTAATTCTTAAACAAAAAACATGGAGGAGTCAGCAAAGTGCCGTGGCTCTGTCTGGTTGGTTTAATTAGCCAAAGGAACCACGAGATAAGCAAATACTTGTCCGGCCTGAGTTCAGAAAGGGGGAAAAAAAAAAGCCCAATTTGTGTTTTTCTGGTTTTTGCTCCCGTTGTATCCAAGGAAAAAAAAAAAAAGGCAAGCCCAATTTGTTTTTTTCTGGTTTTTGCTCCCGTTGTATCCAAACGCCTCTCTGTTGGTGAGATTTGGAAAGGTATCATGGCAGAAAATGTGATTTTTCTTACAGGAGCTACTCATCGTTGATGAAGGCAGAGAACATGTCCTCAAATCAGGTAAGAGCTGCTCCATCTGGGGTGGGTGACTCCTGTGACACAGAGCACATCTCTGTCACCTCTCCTGGGTGACATTGCTGCTTTCCCAGAGGGCCCTACGGCTCGTGTGACAGCCAGGAGGAGCCTGTGCCCCTGGAAAAGTCCTCCCAGTTCCTTTCCCACCCGAGCAGAGGAACCAGTAGAGCTTTAATTGGGTCACCAAGCTTCTGAGCTGTATGAGAGGAGGTCTCCCTGGTGGCACCCATGACCTGCCACCTCGTTCCTTCAAGGGAAGGGGGAGGAAAATGGACATTTTTAACAAGAAATGAACTGGACGTGAAGGGACACCACTTGGGGAGGGATGAAAATGGGTGCTGAGGAGAGAAGAGGAAGTTTGAAGGGATGTTCTTGCAGAGGGTGGTCTCAGCCCGTGACTGGAGCAACATGGTGGAAAAGGAGCCAGAGAGAAGCGCAGGGAGGGAGATGAGGAGGAGGAGGAGGAGGGCTGGGGCTGAAGTTCAGGAGAGATCCTGGTGTGGTGGTATGACCCTTTGCCCAAGGTCTGTCCCATCTGCAGGTTCCTCCGTGGTGGGAAACAGAGCTTGGAGCTCCTCTGAGTGACCCTCAGCTTAAAACCCACCTTTTTTGCACCCTAATCCCTGACTAACCACTTAGAAGAGCGTGTGTTTTTGAAGAATTCCTGATTTTCCTCCTGGTTGGTGGGGACATCCCCTCAGGAACTTGAACTGGGTTGAAGCACAAGTGTCTCCTGTCACACACAGACCATGTGCGCCCTGTTGGTGACACTGCCCAGGGAGAGGGAGGGTGGAAAAGCTGGTCAGGAGCTCTCTCCTCATCTCCTGACCTCCATGTGATGCCAACCTCCTTCTCCCAGCTTGGGAAGAAGCTCAGGGGATGGTCTCCACCTGCTCCAGTGCCAGGGGGGTGATCAATCCTGGGGACACCCAAGTGCCAACTGCTCTTTCCCAACACGGAGCCTCACACAGGGTTGGTCCCACTCTGGAGCAGCAGGAAAATCAGTCTGTTTGGTCTGATTTCATGGTGTTTGTATGCAAATGGGAGGAAACCAGAAAAAATACCAATTGTGAAATCCTGCCGGAGGCACCATTTCACCACTTTCTTGTTCAACGTGCACAATAATCCTGATTTTTCTTTTTGGGGGGGGGTGTGTCTTTTCTTCCTACAGGACGGCAACGATTCTGATGACTTTATGTAAATCAAGCCTCTCTCCTTTCTCTCAATCAACGAGGTGGTTTGGGGGAGCTCTTAATATGTCACCATCGCTACGAATACCAAAAAAAACCTCATACCCCCCCAAAAAAAAAGGGAATGCTGACTTCATTTCTCTGGAACCCGCTCGGTTCCCCCGGCAGCCTCCGGAAGAGCTCGGGGCAGGAGAGAAGATCCCTCCGTCTGCACATCCAGCTCTTTATTTTGTGTTTTGGGGACGTGGGTGGAAGGAAACGGAATTGACTTGCGGTTTCTACAAAGATATTTATTCTTGGAGGGTTGGGGGGGTGGGATTGGGGGTAGCTTTTAATCCGGTGAGATTTAAAGAAACCCCAAAATCCAGGCTGTCTCCTTTGACTCGGATCTTGCTGGGAATTCAGCGAGGACGTGACCGTGACGCTGCCGCCTGCCCAGCTCTTCTCTTTGTGATGGGCCAACAAAGCTGGGGTGTGGGGGGGGTCCCTCTACAATTTTGGGGTGGGGGAAGGTTGGACAAGCTTGTGGCTTCTTCACGACCTCCCCCCCCCAGCCCTGTCTGGTCCAAAATCTGGTGGTTCCTCGTTAAATCCAAAGCTCCAGATGACGTCGAGGGAGCTGGGCTATCGTTGGAGCCTCCTTGAGCGTGTGTTAGAAGGAGAATAGCCCCACGATATGGTTTTTTTTTTTTAATTACTTGATTTTGGGGGGCTATTCCTTGGAAAACTCTGGTTTGGGAAGAATTGAGTTTTATGCGGCCTGGTTGGGCTGGGGGCTCTTTGCCCGAGTGCTCTGGAAGGGGTTTTTGGGGCTAAATCTGTACCAAACGGTGGCGATAATCCTGGCAGCGCCTGTATATATGTCACAATTAAATTCATACCGTGCTGGTAAAACCTGCTGCTCCGGGGGGGGGTCACTCCATGTGGTGACACCTCGGAGAAGGAGGGGACACGGGAGGGTCTGCCAGCGTCACGGAGAGCTGTGCTGGG
>NW_015093088.1:119560-122030 GCF_001431845.1 Calidris pugnax
CCCCCTTTCCCCTGGCAGGGGAGAAGCCGGGAGGGCGGGAAGGGAGCGAGGAGAAGGTGGGACCCCCCATTTGGTCCCCCCCCACCCCCAGACTCGCCGCCGCCGCCATCAATGGGCCCTTTCACGGGCCGGGGGTGTGGGCCGGGCCGGGTGACCTGAGCCTGGTCCCCAGCCCCGCTGCCACCGGCACCGCCCGGGCCCTGCAGCTGCAAAATGTTGTCCTTGGCTTCGGCGCCCGCCGCCGCGCCGGCCCCGCTGTCCTCCGGCCCTCAGCTGTGGGCCCTGGGCCCTCTGCGGCCCTGCGGGTCCCCAAAACCCCGTGTGGGGCTGGCCATGGGGCTCTGTGTCCCCAAAACCCTGTGTGGGGATGGCCTTGGGGCTCTCTCTCCCCAAAACCCCATGTGGGGCTGGCCCTGGGCCTCTGTGTCCCCAAAACCCTGTGTGGGGATGGCCTTGGGGCTCTCTCTCCCCAAAACCCTGCGCATGGTTGTCCTTGGGGCTGTGCCCCCCCAAACACCCTGTGTGGGGCTGGCCCTGGGGCTGTGTCCCCCCAAACACCCTGTGTGGGGCTGGCCCTGGGGCTCTGTGTCCCCAACACCCCGTGTGGGGCTGGCCTTGGGGCTCTGTGTCCCCAAAACCCTGTACATCAATGGCCATGTGTCCCCAAAACCCTGTGCGGGGCTGGCCCTGGGGCTCTCTGTCCCCAAAGCCCTGTGTGGGGCTGGCTTTGGGCCTCTGTGTCCCCAAAACCCTGTGCATTAATGGCCCTGTGGCTCGCTGTCCCCAAAACCCCGTGTGGGGCTGGCCCTGGCGCTCTGTGTCCCCAAAACCCCATGTGGGGCTGGCCATAGGGGCTCTCTGTCCCCAAAACCCCGTGCGGGGCTGGCCCTGGGGCTCTGCGTCCCCAAAACCTTGTACATCAATGGCCATGCGTCCCCAAAACCCCATGTGGGGCTGGCCATGGGGCTCTGTGGCCCCAAAACCCTGTGTGGGGCTGGCCCTGGGGCTCTCTGTCCCCAAAACCCCGTGTGGGGCTGGCCCTGGGGCTCTCTGTCCCCAAAACCCTGTGTGGGGCTGGCCCTGGCGCTCTGTGTCCCCAAAACCCCGTGTGGGGCTGGCCATAGGGGCTCTCTGTCCCCAAAACCCCGTGCGGGGCTGGCCCTGGGGCTCTGCGTCCCCAAAACCTTGTACATCAATGGCCATGCGTCCCCAAAACCCCATGTGGGGCTGGCCATGGGGCTCTGTGGCCCCAAAACCCTGTGTGGGGCTGGCCCTGGGGCTCTCTGTCCCCAAAACCCCGTGTGGGGCTGGCCCTGGGGCTCTCTGTCCCCAAAACCCTGTGTGGGGCTGGCCCTGGGGCTCTGTGTCCCCAACACCCCGTGTGGGGCTGGCCTTGGGGCTCTGTGTCCCCAAAACCCTGTACATCAATGGCCATGTGTCCCCAACACCCTGTGCGGGGCTGGCCCTGGGCCTCTCTGTCCCCAAAACCCCGTGTGGGGCTGGCCCTGGGGCTCTGTGTCCCCAAAACCATGTGTGGGGCTCTGTGTCCCCAAAACCCCGTGTGGGGCTGTCCTTGGGGCTCTGTGTCCCCAAAACCCTGTGCAGGGCTGGCCTTGGGACATGTGTCCCCCAAACCCCCTGTGGGGCTGGCCCTGGGGCTCTCTGTCCCCAAAACCCTGTGTGGGGCTGGCCCTGGGCCTCTGTGTCCCCAAAACCCTGTGCATTAATGGCCCTGGGGCTCTCTGTCCCCAAAACCCCGTGTGGGGCTGGCCCTGGGGCTCTGTGTCCCCAAAACCATGTGTGGGGTTGGCCCTGAGGCTCTCTGTCCCCAAAACCCTGTGTGGGGCTGGCCCTGGGGCTCTGTGTCCCTAAAACCCCGTGCGGGGCTGGTCCTGGGGCTCTGTGTCCCCAAAACCTTGTACATCAATGGCCATGTGTCCCCAACACCCTGTGTATGGCTGTCCTTGGGGCTTGTGTGTCCCCAACACCCTGTGTGTTGATGTCCATGTGTCCCCAACACCGTGTATATGGCTGTCCTTGGGGCTTGTGTGTCCCCACACCCTGTGTGTTGATGTCTATGGGGCTGTGTGTCCCCACACCCTGTGTGTTGATGTCCAATGTGTCCCCATCACCCTGTCCATCGCTCCCCATGGGGCTTGTGTGTCCCCAACACCCTGTGTGTGGTTGTCCTTGGGGCTGTGTCCCCCCAACACCTTCTTTGTTGATGTCCATGTGTCCCCACACCCTGTGTGTTGATGTCCATGGGCCATGTGTCCCCAAACACCTTGTGTGTTGATGTCCATGTGTCCCCATCACCATGTGTATGGCTGTCCATGGGGTTGTGTGTCCCCACACCCCGTGTGTTGATGTCCATGGGGCTGTGTGTCCCCCTCACGCTGTCCATCACTCCCCATGGGGCTCTGTCCCCCCCAGCCCCCCATACCTGCCCCCCCAGCCCAGGCGATGTCCC
>NW_015093088.1:122800-123726 GCF_001431845.1 Calidris pugnax
GGGGGCTCTGCCGGGGGGGAGCGGGGTCCCTGATAGTGTGTCGCACGCTTGCACACGCCTGCACACTCATGCACACACGCGCCTGCACACACACGTGTGTGCACATATATGGGCACCCCCCCGTGTGCGTGTGCCCACGTGTTCACATGCAGCCTCACACACGCACACACGTGCACACGCATGATCATTCGTGCACATGCACACAGTCGTGCACACGCATCCTCAGCTCATACACGGGTGTGCACATGCACACACACATGCAAATATGCGTGTGAGTGCTCACTCATGCACACTCATGCACACACACGCTCACAGGTGCACATCCATGCTCACACGTGCACATCCGTGCTCACACGTGCACATCCATGCTCACACGTGCCCACACGTGCCCACACAGGGACACACGTGCTCGCTGCTGCACCTACATGCACACTTACGCACATTCATGCACACCCATACTCACATGTGCACACTCCTGCACATGGGCACATGCACACCCATGCTCACATGTGCACTCACATGCTCACTCATCTACACACATGCACACAGAAGCACATATGTGCATATTTGTATACATTCATGCACACCCATGCTCACACATGCACGTATGTGTAAATTCAGTAAATATGTGCACACTCATGCACACAGATGAACGTGCACGCTCACTCATCTGCACTCATGCTACACACTCGGGCACACATGCTCACTGATGCACACTCATGCACACTCATGCCACACACACGCATGCCCACACATGTTCACTGATGTACACACGTGCTCAGTTGTGCACACATGTGCACATTCATGCACACGCATGCTCACACACGCACACAGGTGCACATGCATGCTCACACGTGCACACACACGCTCACGTATGCACGCTCATGTGCATACACACTCACACACGTGTACAACACACTCTCCCC
>NW_015093088.1:123772-128810 GCF_001431845.1 Calidris pugnax
CACAGGGGTGATGGGGGGGGGTGGGGAGTGTAGGAAGGGCACAAACCAGCTGCGCCCCGTCCCTCGGGGACCCCCCCAGGGACCCCCCCACCCTGAGGATTGCTGGCAGCATCCCTGAGAGCTGGGGACCAGCCCCCGCACTGGGGAGGGGGGACACACACACACAACACCGGGACCCCTCTGCCCCCCCCCGTCCTGCAGGGGGGCGCTCTGGGGGTCCACGATGGGGACAGGGGGAGATGGGGGTCCCCACCACCCTGGTCCCCCAGCTGGGTTACTGTCCTGGGGGGCCGGGGGGGCCCGGCAGCCCGGGGGGGCCACGCAAACCGGGGTCTCCTTTGGGTCCCGTGGGGCCGGCCTGCCCCACAGCCCCGGGGGTCCCGGGTAACCCCGGTTTGCCCTGTGGGCCGGGGGGTCCCGCCGGCCCCGGCCCCCCAACTGGTCCTGGGGGGCCGGGGTCCCCCTTGGGCCCCCCCTGCCCCCGGGAGCCGGATTGCCCGAAGCTGCCCTTGGCCCCCTTGAGACCCGGGAAACCTTTCAGGCCCAGGGGACCCCTTTCTCCCTGGGGGCCGGGGGGGCCCGGGGGGCCCAGGGGTCCTTGGGGGCCCGGAGAGCCCAGGGTGCCCACGTCGCCCTTCTCGCCTTGGCTTCCTGGGGGGCCCTTGACCCCCACGTCGCCCTTGAGGCCGCGGGGGCCCGGGAGGCCGGGAACACCTGGGGGGGGGAGAGGAGGGGGGGAAGAGGAAGCATTTGGGGGGCAGGATGGGGCAGCACCCCAAAACTGGGGGAGATGCTCCAGCCCCAAAGATCTGGCCAAGAGCAGGATGGGCTGAGCCCGGCTTCCCCCAAAACCCCATCCAGGAACCGGCCGGTTAATTAATTCATCGTTAATTAGGGCAGCTGGGTAATGAGGCAAATGTGGTGGCAGATGTGGCTCCAGGCTGGGTGGTCCATGATGGAGCAGGAAGGTGCCCATGGGCTACCGGGAGCCACGGTGGTGGAGCCACCAGCCCCTGGGTGGATGGAGATGTCCCCAGGCCACCCAAGCCAGCCTTGTCCAGGGGAAGCCAAGCCCACCAGGACCAGCAAGAGGGGTCACCAGGACCAGCAAGAGGGGTCAGTGGTACCAGTATGCAACCAGCCGTGCTGGAAGGACATGGGCCACCTCCCTGCTGTCCCTGTCCCTGCACACAGGGACAACTCTACAAGGTAAGTCCATGCAGCTCCATCTCCAGGACACCTCTCCATCCATGAACTAGCACCTGGGTGCCTTCCTTCCCATCCCAACGCCCCCTTGGCCTCAACAATGGTGGTTTTCTATGGTGCCAGGATGCTCCCAAGTAGCCCAGATGCCACCACGCTCAACCACAGAAGAAACAGCCCCCAAAATTGCCCGCCCAACCCATGCCCAAGCAGGATGTGCCCACCAGGATCCACCTCACCTCGTAGGATGGTGATATTCTTCAGCATCTCCCCATGCCGGACGTCCACCACCTTCATCTCCTCCATGACCATGGAGAGGTTGCGGATGTCAAAGTCCAGCCGGGCGCTGAGCAGGCTGTAACGCTCCCGGAGAAGGTCCGTGGTGCCCTGGACCAGGCTGAGTGACTTGTTCAGGTAGTAGAGCTCCTCGGCGTGGGTGTGGAAGCCCAGGGTGCAGGAGAGCCGCACGTCATCCAGGTAGCGCAACATGCTGTGGACGTGGCTGTCGGTGGCGTTGATGTTGGCGAAGATGGTGCTGATCTCGATCTCGTGGGAGCTCATGCGACCTTCCAAGGTCTCGAAGCGCTCAGCCGTGCGGTTCTGCGTGTACCTGTGGTGGTAACGCAGGTCGTTCATGTTCTCCTCGTGGTCATCCAGGAAGGAGGAGATGTTGTCCAGCTGCAGCTGCAGCCCCATCACCTGCAGCACCAGGTCGTGCATGTTCTCCGAGTTCTGGCCCACCTGCCGAACCGCGGCGCTGATGCTGCTTTGGATGCTCTTCACCATCTCGCTGGTCTTGGAGGAGGTGGCCCTCAGCCCGCCAAAGAGGCGGGTGTAGTTCTGCCACTCGGTGACGATCTTCTGCAGCACCAAGGTCTCCTCGTCCGTCTTCCTCTGGATGACCTGGATCCAGTCGGAGGTTTGCCCCAAGGTGAAGTTCATCTGCTGCATGGCTGCTCGCACATCGTAGCGTTCCTGCGCCAAACCCTTGAGAGAGTTGTCCAACTGGGAGGTGACCACCTGCCAGCCTCCAACCTGGGCCAGGAACTGCCCCAAGCTTTCATTGACCTGCCGGATGGAGAAGGAGCAGTTGTCCACCTCGCTGGTGATCTTGTTGCTGGTGGACGAGAGGAGATTGTGGGCCTGGGAGGTCCGATCGAGCAGGATTTCTTGAACCAAGAGCATCTTCTGGATCTCCTCCAGCTCGCCCTGCAGCCTGGTGAGCTCCTGGCCCAGCTGTCCCGTCTCATGGCAGAGGGAGCAGTTCCCTGAGGTCTTCTCATCTGAAGGAAGGGCAGAGGGGTCTGTTATCCCACCTCGGCACTCACTGGGCCTGGAGACCCGCCCACTGAGGACCAGGGTGGAGGAAGAGCCTCAACACAGTTTGTTCTTGAAGACCCTGGAGATGGGCACCACGGAGCCACAGCTGGGACAACCCTGATGCCACCAGCCCATACCAGCTCCCACCTTCATCCTGATCCTACCACAGCTGGGACAACCCTGATGCCACCAGCCTGCACCAGCTCCCACCTTCATCCTGATCCTGCCACCTCTGTGAAGCAAGTTCCTCAAAGCGCCCAACCCCACCCTGGGGTCCTGCAGCCATCGCTCCCCAAAACCCTGGGAGATAAGTGGGGGTTTGGCTCTGAGGGAGCCCCCAAGCCCTGAAAAGCTGAGGTCCACTCAGCTGGAGGGACACGTGGTGCCAAAGCCTGGAGAAGACCTCCAGGTCCAGGTGGACTCACCCAACCCCTGGAGGTCCTCCTGGATGGATATGATCTTCTTCTCATAGTAGGTCTGGGCTGAGCTGATGTCGTTGGAGATGGAGTCAACTTTCTTGAACACTGTGGGGGGAAGGCGGGGGGGTCAGGGGAGGTGGGGACGGGCCATCATCCTCCACACCTTTCTTCTGGGCTCATTGCCCGGTGAGGAGGGTAGCCAGGGCTTGAAGTGTCGGCTGGGTGGGTGGTGGCTCCATGGGGTGGGTGTCCCAAGGGGGCTTTTGGTTTCAGGGCTTGGCCAAGGTCTACAAAGCATCTCCAGGAGTCCAGCTGAGGGGGGCTGTTCCTTGCCCGTGGAGGTGGTGAGGTGGCAACCTCTGGGATGTGGGGTGGTTCCTGAGGTCCCCATGGGGGTAAAGCCATGGCGAGGTGGCACCACCCACAGTGTCCCAGGGGCAGGTCAGGGGGGAGTTGGATGCTCCTCCTCATGCCTGGACGCTGATGGGGCTTTGGGGGAACCCCAGGACCCCTGAGGAGCTGCCCCGAGATGGCAGGACCTCCAGGAGCTGGACCTCCCAACCCTGCCCACGCTCACCCAAGGCTGCCAACACCGTCACGGCCACGATGAGGAGGATGGAGAAGACGTAGAGGACTTTGACGGCCGTCTGGAGGGAGAGGTTCTTCTGACACTGGCTGCAGTTGGTCCGTGCCCTGCCTGGGGGCAGAGAGGGAAGGGTCAGGCCCCGCCGACCCCCCTGCCCACCCCCGGGGGGGCGGTGACCCACGTCCTCACCGCTGGGTCGGTAGCTGAAGGTCGGCATCTCCTCTTCCTCTCCTCCCGCCAGCTCCTCTTCTGAAAGTCAACACAGGAGGGACCTGAGATGCTTCCGCTCTCCAGCCCACCTTTCTTCTGGGCTCATTGCCCGGTGAGGAGGGTAGCCAGGGCTTGAAGTGTCGGCTGGGTGGGTGGTGGCTCCATGGGGTGGGTGTCCCAAGGGGGCTTTTGGTTTCAGGGCTTGGCCAAGGTCTACAAAGCATCTCCAGGAGTCCAGCTGAGGGGGGGCACGCCTGGGGGGCTGTTCCTTGCCCGTGGAGGTGGTGAGGTGGCAACCTCTGGGATGTGGGGTGGTTCCTGAGGTCCCCATGGGGGTAAAGCCATGGCGAGGTGGCACCACCCACAGTGTCCCAGGGGCAGGTCAGGGGGGAGTTGGATGCTCCTCCTCATGCCTGGACGCTGATGGGGCTTTGGGGGAACCCCAGGACCCCTGAGGAGCTGCCCCGAGATGGCAGGACCTCCAGGAGCTGGACCTCCCAACCCTGCCCACGCTCACCCAAGGCTGCCAACACCGTCACGGCCACGATGAGGAGGATGGAGAAGACGTAGAGGACTTTGACGGCCGTCTGGAGGGAGAGGTTCTTCTGACACTGGCTGCAGTTGGTCCGTGCCCTGCCTGGGGGCAGAGAGGGAAGGGTCAGGCCCCGCCGACCCCCCTGCCCACCCCCGGGGGGGCGGTGACCCACGTCCTCACCGCTGGGTCGGTAGCTGAAGGTCGGCATCTCCTCTTCCTCTCCTCCCGCCAGCTCCTCTTCTGAAAGTCAACACAGGAGGGACCTGAGATGCTTCCGCTCTCCAGCCCCAGTCCTGGACCCCCATCCCAGACCCCCATCCTGGATTCCTATCCCCGAGCCCCCATCCCAGCCCCCCATCCTGGACCCCCATCTGGATCCAGATCCTGGATTCCCATCCCGGACCCCCATCCCAGACTTCCATCCCAGACCCCTATCCTAGAACTGCATCCCAGACCCCCATCCTGGTTCCAGATCCCAGATTCCCATCCTGAACCCCCATCCCTGATCCCCAAACCTGGAACCCCATCCCAAATCCCCATCCCTGACCCCCATCCTGGATCCAGATCCTGGACCCCCATCCCAAATCCCCATCCCAGACCCTCATCCCAGACCCCCATCCGTGACCCCCATCCTGGATCCAGATCCCAAATCCCCATCCTGGACCCTCATCCCAGATCCTCAGTCCTGGACCCCCATCTCTGACCCCCATCCTGGATCCAGATCCCAAACCCCCATGCAAATCCCCATCCCAGACCCCCATCCCA
>NW_015093088.1:129209-130504 GCF_001431845.1 Calidris pugnax
GGGGCTGGGGTAAGGATTGGGGGTTTTGGGGGACACACATCTGGGTCAGGGACATGGGGAGATGGGGCTGGGGTCCTGGGTTGGGGTCAAAAATGTGGGGAGATGGGGCTGGGGTCCTGGGTACAGCCCCTGGGTTGGAGTCAGGGATGTGGGGAGATGGGGCTGGGGTCTGGGGTGTGGCCCCTAAATCTGGGCCAGGAACATGGGGAAATGGGTCTGGGGTCCTGCTTTGGGCCCCTGGAGATGGGTCATGGACACAGGGAGATGGGGCTGGGGGCTGGGATCCTGTTTTGGGCCCATGGATCTGGGTCAGGGACACGGGGAGATGGGGCTGGGGTCCTGGGTATGGCCCCCGGGTTGGGGGTCAGGGATGTGGGGAGATGGGGCTGGGGTCCTGGGTACGGCCCCTGGGTTGGGGGTCAGGGATGTGGGGAGATGGGCCCCTCCCCTGCTCCTCCCGCAGCCCCCTGCTCGCTCCAGCCCCTCTCCCTTGGGGTACCTCAGGTGACTTTCCATAGTCCCCCCCAAACCACCACCCGCCTCCCCCCCGAGATGGCTCCTGGACCTCCCCATCCCGTGGGTTTTTTGGGTCCCGGAGCCTCCCTTTGGCCATTTCTGGGAGTATTTTTGGGGTCTCTCTGCTACTTTCCCTCCAACCACGTCGTCCTGGAGAACACACCACCATCTACCACGAGAATTTTCCTCCATCTCCAGAGCCCCACCAGCAGATGGTCTCGCAGATGTGGCATCTTTTTTTTTTTGGGGGGGGGGGGGGAAGCTTTTGACAAGAGCTTATAGTAGTTTCAGGTTGTGGCTTTTTTTTTTTTTTGGGGGGGGGGGGGGCGGTTCATGAGGTGGCCGCCGGAGGATTGGATGCTCTTCACCCCCACCATCCTCATCCTCAGTGGCTGGGGTTTTGGCTGCTCTTCCTCAGCCCCCTTCAGGCCGTCCCTGATGACTCAGGGCTGGTGGAACCCATCCAGAGATGGCCCAGCTCTGCCCCATCCTGGCTTCCTTTGGGCTGCAGAGATTTTAACCAGTGCCTGGCTATGGGACTTACTGGCCTGGCTATGGGACTTACTGGCCTGGGTACAGGACTTACTGGCCAGCAAATACCTAAATACGCTAAATCAGCGTTGGGTCACTCTCCTGCGGCCCTGACTCAGCGTTTGGGCTGCTGGCTCACCACAGAAGTTCTAAATATACTTCTGCTGGCTCCTTGCCATCAGTCCCTGGGCTACCAAGCCCCTGGGCTACTTGCCATGGAGTGCTGCTAGTCCCCCCCCCCCCCCCCC
>NW_015093088.1:130514-135878 GCF_001431845.1 Calidris pugnax
CCTCGCTGCTCCTCCTCCGGCTAATGGACCGGAGTTTGGGGTTCTTGAGGGGTCTGCGTGCCACAGGGCTTGTGGTCGCCCTCCATCACTTGGTTTTAACAGTTGGACTTGATGATCTCAAGGATCTTTTCCAACCTACATTCCAGGATTTCTATGATTTTAAGCAGCAGAGGGGCTTGGGAGAGCTACAGCCTGGAGAGATGGAGAAGGACACGGACCCCACAACCCTGTGAAGAAGACCATCAGGAGGTCATTGGGAGATCACCAACAGGGGTAGAGACCGGGGTGTTGGACACTGGTGTCTCCTCCTCCTCTTTCTCCATCAGGAGAGAGGGAGAAGGACACTGACCCTGCAACCCTGTGAAGACCATCAGGAGGTCACCTGGAGGTCACCAAGGGGGATCCAAGACTGGGGTGTTGAATACTAGTGGCTCCTCTCCTCCTCCTCCTCCTCCTCCTCCTCCACAGCTCCCAAAGACCTGATTGCTCCCCAAGGCCGATTCCTTGGTGTCTGGAATTCCTCGGGGAGGGGGGAGAAGCAGAAAAGACCTTGAGGAAAGCATCCTCCTTATCACCACTGTTCTCAGCCCAAACTGCAGAAGGATTTAACTCTTTCCCAGCCAAAACCCACCTCAGGGAGGAAAAAGGCAAGAAAAGTCATGGCTTGACGTAAAACCCGTTTAATAAATGAAGAAGTAGAAAAAATAGAGGGAAATAAAGAAACCCAAACCAGTGACGCCAGCACAAGGCCATCGCTCACCGTCTCCCCATGGTCCCACCCCCCCCAAAAAAGCCAGCCCAGTTCCCAGTTCTGGCAACACCATCCCAGTGTTCCCAGCACTGCTGGGCCACAGCTGGAGAGCTATGAAGACCGACCAACTCCATCCCAGTCAAAAACCAGTATACCCAGCAAGCTCTCCCTCCCTGACATAGAATCACAGAACGGTTTGGGTTGGAAGGGACTTTGAAGATCATCCAGTTCCAACTATCTAGTCCTACCTAAAAGCCCCCACTAGTTCTACCTAAAAAGCCCTCCAGTCCTGACTAAAAGCCCCCCAGTCAGCCCAGTACCCCCATTTTCTCCCCACCCCAGGAAACACAACACCCACAGAGAGCAATCTCCTGGAGGAGATGGTGGTGGTGGTGGGGTTATGGCTATGGAGCATCCCTCCCCGGGCAACCCTCCAGCAGCGCGGCTTCGGTCCGCCGCTTGTAGCCATACTCCTGCAGCCCCCTGAGCCAGAGGAGGACATTTCTTTGGGGACTGGCCTTCTCAGAGCTCCACCGCACCTCCAAGGGGAAGCCTGAGATGATCTGGTAGGGGCCAAGGACCTCTCCTGGAGCCTGCAGGGCTCTGACCCCCGCCAGCATCAAGGGCAGCATCTCCACCCAGGCCTTGCCGGCCCCCCAGGCCAACCGCTGCAGGGTCTGGGTGGCCGGGACCTCCTGGTTGGCCTGCAGGGTGGTCCATATGAGCTTCAGGCCAGCTTCCCTCATCACCAGCCGGGGGACATCCTGCAGCCAGCGTGGCACCTGGGGCAAGTAGATCATGCGAGGGGTCCCGTAGCGCTCAAAGACCTTCTCGTAGAGCACCCAGGCCATCTCCTGCACCGTCCCCTCCCACAGCGGGAAGGCGTCCACCCACCCCGAGAACTCGTCCACCACCACCAAGAGGGAGCGGGCACCTTCCTCGCTCTCGGGGAGGCCCCTGATGTGGCCCAGCCAGAGCTCCGACCACGGTCCCTCTGCCCGTTGGGGCTGCATCCTGCCTCCTCCATCCCTGTCTACAGCACACTTGGGGCACCTCTGCACCCAACGGGCCACCTGCTCGCTGTCACCTTCCCAGAGGACAACCCGCCGCACCCTCGCCAGGGTCTTCTCCACCCCCTCGTGCTTCCAGCTGTGGCAGCGGGCGATGATTTCTTGCTTCTCATACCTGGAGGGCTCCCACATCAGCTGGTTGCCCACGGCCAGGGTGGCCATCTTCCATGCCCTCCTGTCCACTTTCTGGCTCCACTTCCTCTCCTCCGGGTCCATGCTCCCGTGGCCTCCCACGTACCTGATGTGCAGCATCCCTGGGGTGTTGTGGAGCCACCTGAGGAGGCTCGACCACAAGTCATCGCTGGAGGTGGCCCAGAACTTTGGGTCCCACTCCCACTCCTCCATCAGGCCTTGCAACCTTTCCACCAAGGACAGGCAGTTGGTGTACAAATAGAGGGATGAGGAGCCCTGGTGAAAGCGCAGGAGCTCCCTGAGAGCCACCAGCTCCGCGTCCTCCTCAGCCACCCCGAGCAGCCACCGCTCTTCCAGGTTGGCCGCAGCGAAGCTTGTGGAGCAACCCTCCTGGGTGGCCAGGAACCATACTTTGGACTTGGGGATGTGGGAGGGCAGCTCCTTTAGGGAGGGAGCGGTGGAGATGGGGACGCGGAAGGTGTGTCCCCACTCCCAGGGCTGGGGTTCCCTCACCATCATTCCACCAGCAGCCCTCTCGTTCACCAGCAGCAGAGACCACTGCGTTGGGGGCGGGTTGGTCCTGCAGGACCCCAACACTTCACCCCGTAGGAGGTACTTCGAAGGGGACTGGAGCATCTGAATAACGATAGGGGCTGACTCCGTCAGGGTCTTGAAGGCCTCCACGGCCCAGATGGCGGCCAGGCACCTCTTCTCCTGGGTCAGGTAGGAGACAGCACGGCCCTTCAGCATGCGGGAGCTGTATCTCACCGGGAACAGCCGGCCCCATCTGTCCTCCTGCAGCAAGGTGGCTCCCACCTCCTCCTTGCCGGTGGTCAACTGGATAATGAAGGGCTGGGTTCTATCAGGGAACCGCAGGACGGGTGCTGCCCAGAGGGCTCCTTTCAGGCGTTTGAGTGCCTTCTCCTGCTCCTCTTCCCAGCCCCATCTGACCTGCCCCATGAGGAGGCGCTGGAGGGGCCAGACCAACTTCCAGTAGTTGGGGATCTGGTCCTTCACGATGCTCAACTTCCCCAGCAGCGAGCGGAGGCTGCTGATATCCGTTGGGCAAGAAGCTTCGATGATGGCCTCCAACTCACGGGTCTGGGTCTTCCACCCCTTGGCCCCAATGGTCATCCCCAGGTAAGTCACCTTGGGCTGGACCAGCTGCACCTTCTCCAGCTTGGCTTTAAAGCCTGTGTTTTGGATCAGCTTCAGGACTTTCTTCGTTCGGTCTTCAGTAGCCTTTCGGGTTTCCCCACTGATGAGGATGTCATCGGAGTAGGAGAAAACCCAAGGTTGGTCTTCTTGGGGCAGGTGGGACAACATCTCCTTCACCCGCTGGTGCAGGATGGTGGTGGTGCTGTGGAAGCCCACGGGCAAGCGGGTGAAGAGGTACTGCTGGCCCCAGAAGGTGAAGGCAAACCTGGCTCTGGAGCTTCCTGCCAAGGGGATGGCGAAGGAGGCGTTGGAGAGATCCACCTTGGAGAAATACCTGCTCTTGGGGCTGAGGTTTGCGAGGATCTTGGCCTTGCCCAGGTCCACCGAAGCCACCACCTTGGGGGTGGCCCTGTTGATAGCTCTGCAGTCCAGCACCAGGCGACACGTCTTCCAGCTGGGCTTTTGAACGAGCCTCACGGGGCTGTTGGAGGAAGATGTGCCCTTCACCACCACGTTATCTCTGAGCAGAGCCTGCAGGATGCTCGCCATCTGCTGCTCCTTGGCTGCTGGAAACCGAGGTTGCTGTTGGAAGGGCACCCGTGCCCCGCTCACGTTCACCTCCCCGGCCACCATCCCGCAGTCCGTCTCGTATCGTGCCCACACGTTGGGGAATTCCACCCTCCACCGCTCTTTGTCTCTGTCTTCTTGCACCCTGAGACACAGCATGGCCACTGTGGGCTCAGGAACGGGTGGTGGGCCTCCCCGCTCCAGGAGGTCATCATCATCAGAGTCCTCCCAGATCTGCTCGTTGTCAGATGTCTCCATCATGGTGAGGAGCTCGTGATCTTTCCAGTACATGTCATGGTACCCAGCAAGGTCCTCCAGCGGCTGGTCATGCTGCATCACAGTGACGTCCACGGGGGTGTCCACCAAAGCACCCACCTCTTCCGAGCTGCCCACCCTGCCTCTCGTGTCCCCCTGCCCCAGCTCCAGCAACTCTCTCTGCTTCCCCGTTCCCATTGGGTACTCACTGGTTTTGGTCTGCAGGATCACCTCCACCAGCCTGACCCCCAGCTCCCTGGTGGACCTCCCTTCCCACTTCTTCATGTCTTCTCCCAGGTGCTGCAGCTTCTCCCACACTTGCCTCCTCTGCTCCTCCCCACACCTTCCCTCTGCTGACTGAGGGTTCAAGTCCTCCCTGTCCCTGTTCCCTCCAGGGATGGGGACATCAGCCTTGTCCTCCACCTGCAACCCCAGGCTCTGGGCCGAGCGGGTGGTTCTTCCCTCACCCCCACTGGTTCCTGCCTGGACCAGGACCTGACTTGGACCCCTCTCACCCCCGTGGCCACCACCTCTCCTTGGCACCTCCCCATGCCCTGCTTCACACCCAACCATCAGCTCATCCCGACCGTTTTCCTGGAGGTGTGGGACCCCCTTGCGCACCTTGGCCGAGGCTGCCTCCTCTTTCTGCTGGGCTTCCCCACCTCGGGTGGGTTTTTGGTGGGTCCCCGGCTTCTCGGGCGCTTTCCCCTTCAGCTGGACACATCTCTTGGCATCCTGTCCCTGCATCCCGGCGCCTCTCCGGCTCTCTGGAGTTTCCTGGGAATCCCGACACTGCTGGGGTGCTTCGTGTCCCACCAACCGCAGGAACCTGCTCAGCCCTTGCCCTTTATCGGGGTGCTGCGCCCGGCAGAACCCCAAAATCTCCTCCCTCGGCTCCCCCAGTCCCGGGATGTTGGGTGGACCTTCCACCCGGGTCCCAGGCCCCCTCTCTTGGATGAGCAACCCCAAATCCACAGCTCGGGAGGCCGGCGGTGGGGGGAGGCCCCCCTTCCGCTTGTCCTTCCTGCTCCAGAAGCAAGGCATCGCCCCCCAAAACCGGGTGTCACCCCAGGGGGCCCCCCCGTCACCTTTCTCCTTGGGCAGCAGGGCTGGTGGGGTGGGACCCTCCGTGGCAGCAGCAGCAGCAGCACCTCGGCAGGAGCGGCAGCCAAAGGGTTAACAGGCTGTTTCCCCGCTCGGGGGAGGAAGAGGAAGCTGGGGGAGGATGAGGAAGGTCGGTCAGGCCTCTCTCAGGAGGAGGAGGATGGCGAAGAAGGCACAGACAAGATGGCCCCAGCTCCGGAGATGTCCCTTCTTCTTCGGTGGGGGTGTCCCCTCTTCCGTGGGGGTGTCCCCTCTTCGTGGGGGTGTCCCCTCCGGGGCTGTGGGGAGCAGAGCAGGGTGTGGGAAAAGGGGGGAGTGTGTGTGTGG
>NW_015093088.1:136330-137195 GCF_001431845.1 Calidris pugnax
TTTAGGATAATTCATACGAAGGGTTTTACGAACCCCCCCTGCCCCCCCGTGTCCCGCACACGCACCCAGGAAAACACGCACCCACGTCCCCTATACACTGCAGGCAGAGTTTGCACGCCTTGCACACGCGTGTCCCGCACACGCACCCGGGAGAACACGCACCCACACGTCCCCTATACACTGCAAGGAGAGTTTGCACGCCTTGCACACGCGTGTCCCGCCCACGGACCCAGGAGAACATGCACCAACATGTCCCCTAGAGAGTCCGGGGGGACCTTGTGTCTGTCCCCCCCCACGCCGTGTCCCGCACACGCACCCAGGAAAACACGCACCCACGTCCCCCATACACTGCAGGGAGTTTGCACGCCTTGCACACGCGTGTCCCGCACAAGGACTTGGGAGAACACGCACCAACATGTCCCCTAGACAGTCCCGGGAGAGTTTACCCCCCCTGCCCCCCCGTGTCCCGCACATGCACCCGGGAGAACACGCACCCACACGTCCCCTATACACTGCAAGGAGAGTTTGCACGCCTTGCACACGCGTGTCCCGCACAAGGACTTGGGAGAACACGCACCAACATGTCCCCTAGACAGTCCCGGGAGAGTTTACCCCCCCTGCCCCCCCGTGTCCCGCACATGCACCCGGGAGAACACGCACCCACACGTCCCCTATACAATGGAGAGGAGTTTGCACCCCTTGCACACGCGTGTCCCGCACACGCACCCGGGAGAACACGCACCAACATGTCCCCTAGAGAGTCCTGGGAGAGTTTACCCCCCCTGCCCCCCCGTGTCCCGCACATGCACCCGGGAGAACACGCACCCACACGTCCCCTATAAAATGGAGAGGAGTTTGCACCCCT
>NW_015093088.1:141091-143826 GCF_001431845.1 Calidris pugnax
CCCCCAGAGATGTCGGCCGCCGGCAGCAAATACATCGACACGGAGGTGGAAAACGCCATCAACGGGGTGAAGCAGATGAAGACCCTCATGGACAAAAGCAGCAAGGAGCACCAGGCCATCCTGCAGACGCTGGAGGAGACCAAGAGGAAGAAGGAGGTGGGGTGAGGATGAGGAGGGGTGGGTTTGGTGGAAGGGGGAGGAGGGGGTTGGTGCGTGTCCCCCACCCCGGGATGCGGTGGTGGGATGTCTCTGGGGGGGACCTTGCAGGAGGCGGTGCGGCTGGCGAGGGAGAAGGAGCAGGAGCTGGAGGCCACCCAGGAGGTGTGCAACGAGACCATGCTGGCCCTCTGGGAGGAGTGCAAGCCCTGCCTCAAACACACCTGCATGCGCTTCTACTCCCGGACCTGCCACAGCGGCTCCGGGCTCGTGGGCCGGCAGGTGAGTGGGTCCCCCCTGTCCATCCATCCATCCCCCCAAAAGCTCCTGGTGAGGCAGGGAAAGGGAAACGGGGGGCATCCTCGGTGGGTTTGCTTGGTGACACCGAGCTGGTGACACGCTGGAGGGAAGGGGGGGCATCCAGAGGGACCTGGGGAGGTGGCCCCGTGGCCAACTCATGAAGTTCAACCAGCAGGGCCAGGATGATGAAGCCAAAAAAAGGCAGGGAAAGGGAAACGGGGGGCATCCTCGGTGGGTTTGCTTGGTGACACCGAGCTGGTGACACGCTGGAGGGAAGGGGGGGCATCCAGAGGGACCTGGGGAGGTGGCCCCGTGGCCAACTCATGAAGTTCAACCAGCAGGGCCAGGATGATGAAGCCAAAAAAACCTGGGTGCAAGAGGGTGTCACAATGTCTGTGGCTCCACAAACCACCCAGGGCTGTGTGTTCCCCTTCCCTGGTCTCCAGAGAGACCTTGGAGCCCCTGCCAGTCCCTAAAGAAGAGGGGCTCCAGGAAAGCTGGAGGGAAGGGGGGGTATCCAGAGGGATCTGGAGACGTGGCCCCATGGCCACCTCATGAAGTTCAACCTGGCCAAGTGCGGGGTCCTGCCCCTGGGTGGGAGCAGCCCCTCTGCTGGGAGGGGGGGCTGAGAGAGTTGGGGGGTTCAGCCTGGAGAAGAGAAGGCTCCGGGGAGACCTTGGAGCCCCTGCCAGTCCCTAAAGAAGAGGGGCTCCAGGAAAGCTGGAGGGAAGGGGGGGTATCCAGAGGGATCTGGAGACGTGGCCCCATGGCCACCTCATGAAGTTCAACCTGGCCAAGTGCGGGGTCCTGCCCCTGGGTGGGAGCAGCCCCTCTGCTGGGAGGGGGGGCTGAGAGAGTTGGGGGGTTCAGCCTGGAGAAGAGAAGGCTCCGGGGAGACCTTGGAGCCCCTGCCAGTCCCTCAAGAAGGGGGGCTCCAGGAGAGATGGGGAGGGACTCTGGCTGAGGGAGGGGAGCCCTAGGAGGAGGGGGAAGGGTTGGACACTGCAAGAGGGGAGATGGAGCTGAGCTGTGGGGAAGAACTTGTTTGGTGGGAGGGTGGTGAGAGCCTGGCCCAGGTTGGCCCGAGAAGCTGTGGCTGCCCCATCCCTGGAGGGGTTGAAGGGCAGGTTGGAGGGGGCTTGGAGCAACCTGGTGTGGTGGGAGGTGTCCCTGGATGGAACTGGGGGGGCTTTAAGGGCCCTTCCCACCCAAACCAGTCTGTGGTTCTCTGATCTGTGCCTTCTCCTGCCCCCCAGCTGGAGGAGTTCCTCAACCATTCCTCGCCCTTCTCCATCTGGGTGAACGGGGAGCGCATCGACTCCCTGCTGGAGCGGGACCAGCGGCAGGAGAGACAGTTTGAG
Source organism: Calidris pugnax (assembly GCF_001431845.1). Taxonomy (NCBI): domain Eukaryota; kingdom Metazoa; phylum Chordata; class Aves; order Charadriiformes; family Scolopacidae; genus Calidris; species Calidris pugnax. The sequence continues at coordinate 142,909 of NW_015093088.1, forward strand.
GACCTGGAGGAACGTTTCGGTTTGCTGGAGGACGGGGTGGACGACATCTTCCAGGACAGCACCCAAGTCTACGGCCGCCTCTACCCCTTCTTCCGCCCCCCCTTGGGCGGGTTCCGTGAGGTTTTCCGCCCCCCCGTCCAGCACGTCCGCCTTTCCCAGCGCGGGGGGAGGCTTTCCCGGGATCTGCATCCTTTCTTCCAGCATCCCTACCACGGCTTCCACCACCTCTTCCAGCCCTTCTTCCAGATGACCCAGCGGATGCTGGAGGAGGCGCAGGGCGGCTGGGAGCACCCGCTGGGTGGCTTTGCCACAGGTAGGGTCCCCCCCGACCACGGGGGCTTCCCAGTTTGGCTGGAAGCTGGGGTTTTACACCCAGTTTTCCCGACAAACCCCCCCTCAACTCCTCCCTCCCCCTCCTTAGGGGTTGAGTAACTTTAAGAGGATGAGCTCAACCCTCATACAAGACAGCAGAGAATCCCCACGGGAGCCCAGGGAATCACAAACTCCACTTGTTTACGGAACTGGGCTGGGTTTTTTGGGGATTTTCCCCTTCCCTGTTAAATCTTGGCTGCTGGAGCCATCCCTGTCCCGGGAAGGTGTTTGTTTTGGGCTGTCTGTGCCGGTGTCACCCCCGGTGTCACCCGGTGTCACCCCAGTGTCACCCCAGTGTCACCCCGGCTGCCGGTGCCGTCACCGTCTGCCACCACAGCCCTGGCTGAAACACCCGGGGGGACCAAAATTCCCTGGAAAAATCACTTTTACGTCCCTTCATGTCACCCCGGGGTGTTGGCTGGGGCTGGTCCCACAGCTCTGCCCAGGGTTGGGGGGTGGGGGGGGGAAGGGGGGTGTCGGTGGTACTGTCACCCCCCCCCCCCCACACACCCGGGGGGGTTTGGGGGCCGGGGGCCCCCCCGGGGG
>NW_015093088.1:145119-145323 GCF_001431845.1 Calidris pugnax
CACACACACCAAGCAGGGCCCACAGCCACCAAAAGTGGGTCAGGGGGAGAAAGAGCCGATTGTGTTGCCCGACCAGGCAACAATAAGCGGCCGCGGGGCCGGCTGCCAGGGCTAGGGGGACGGTGGTGGGGGCTAGCCCGGCTCTCCCTGCTTTATATGTGTGTCCCCCCCCCTATTTCTTTCCATTTCCAGGTCCTCTCCAAG
>NW_015093088.1:146342-150603 GCF_001431845.1 Calidris pugnax
CAAGAACCTGCTTCCCCCCCCCAAGGAGGCCTGGGGTCACTGCCTTCTCTCCCACCCCATAGGAAAGGGGTCTGGGGTCTCTCTCCCTCCCTTGGGGACACTGAGGACCATGTCCTGCAGGGCCACCCCCCTGGAGATGGAAGGGGGGGAGCTCAGCCCCCACCCTCCTCCTGGGGGACAGCAAAGACCCTGGGGGGGACAGACCCGGGGGCCAGCCCCAGCCCCACCACCCCCCACAGCCCCCTGGCAACAGGGGCAGAAGCTGCCCCCCACCCCCAGCAAGGGGCCGGGGGGGCCGTTTCCCACCGGGAAGGGCAGGCACAGTCTCATCATCACCCCCCCCAGAGCCCCGGCAGCGAGGTGGGGGGAGATGTTTCTCCAGGAGGATGGCAACTGGTGTCACCACCACCACGTCCATCCCCTCCCCAGGAGGAGGGGAGATGTTTCTCCAGGAGGAGGGGAGATGTTTCTCCAGGAGAAGGGGAGAAGTTTCTCCAGAAGGATGGTGACTGGTGTCACCACCACCACGTCCATCCCCTCCCCAGGAGCAGGGGAGATGTTTCTCCAGGAGGAGGGGAGAAGTTTCTCCAGGAGGATGGTGACCGGTGTCACCACCACCACGTCCATCCCCTCCCCAGGAGCAGGGGAGATGTTTCTCCAGGAGGAGGAGGGGAGATGTTTCTCCAGGAGGAGGAGGGGAGATGTTTCTCCAGGAGGATGGTGACCGGTGTCACCACCACCACCACATCCATCCCCTCCCCAGGAGCAGGGGAGATGTTTCTCCAGGAGGATGGTGACCAGTGTCACCACCACCACCACATCCATCCCCTCCCCAGGAGCAAGGGAGGGGACAATCCGGGGAAATAAACCCCGGGGCCAAACGGGACAGGGGGACAAGGTGGTGGTGGGTGGGTGAGGCTCAGTTCTCCCCATGGTTGATGGCCGTGCTCTCCCCACGCAGCAAACCCTCCCGTTCTCCCGCTCCGGGCTCTTCCTCCCCCCGGCGCCGGGGCAGGAGGGTGAGGAGGGGCCGATGAAGGCCGTTGTAAAGAGCAGCACCCGTCAGCAGCACCCCAAAGCCCAGGATCTCCAGGCCGTGGAAGGTCTCCCAGCCCAGGGCCAGGCTGACGGCCCAGATGACCAGGGTGCGGAGGCTGTCCAGGACCATGCGGGTGGTGGCACTGATCTCCTTGGTGACGCTGATGCCGGCGAAGTTGAAGAAGGCGATGCTGCTGATGTTCCCCAGCAGGGCCAGGGCGATGAGGGGCCGGTGCCCGACCTGGCAGAAGGCATCTAAGGCATCTTCCAGCGTCCCCCGAGGGTTCCCGCTGAAGCCACCAGCCGGGATGTAGTACATGGGCACCAGCAGCAGGGCCAGGATGATGAAGCCAAAAAAACCTGGGTGCAAGAGGGTGTTTGTAGCTCCACAAACCACCCAGGGCTGTGTGTTCCCCTTCCCTGGTCTCCAGAGAGACCTTGGAGCCCCTGCCAGTCCCTCAAGAAGAGGGGCTCCAGGAAAGCTGGAGGGAAGGGGGGGCATCCAGAGAGAACTGGAGATGTGGCCCCGTGGCCACCTCATGAAGTTCAACCTGGCCAAGTGCAGGGTCCTGCCCCTGGGTGGGGGCAGCCCCTCTGCTGGGAGGGGGGGCTGAGAGAGTTGGGGGGGGACAATCCAGGGAAATAAACCCCAAACGGGACACGGGGACAAGGTGGCCAGGGGGGTGGTTGAGGCTCAGTTCTCCCCATGGTTGATGGCCGTGCTCTCCCCACGCAGCAAACCCTCCCGTTCGCCCGCTCTGGGCTCTTCCTCCCCCCGGCGCCGGGGCAGGAGGGTGAGGAGGGGCCGATGAAGGCCGTTGTAAAGAGCAGCACCCGTCAGCAGCACCCCAAAGCCCAGGATCTCCAGGCCGTGGAAGGTCTCCCAGCCCAGGGCCAGGCTGACGGCCCAGATGACCAGGGTGCGGAGGCTGTCCAGGACCATGCGGGTGGTGGCACTGATCTCCTTGGTGACGCTGATGCCGGCGAAGTTGAAGAAGGCGATGCTGCTGATGTTCCCCAGCAGGGCCAGGGCGATGAGGGGCCGGTGCCCGACCTGGCAGAAGGCATCTAAGGCATCTTCCAGCGTCCCCCGAGGGTTCCCGCTGAAGCTGCCAGCCGGGATGTAGTACATGGGCACCAGCAGCAGGGCCAGGATGATGAAGCCAAAAAAACCTGGGTGCAAGAAGGTGTCACGCTGTTTGTGGCTCCACAAACCACCCAGGGCTGTGCGTTCCCCTTCCCTGGTCTCCAGAGAGCCCTTGGAGCCCCTGCCAGTCCCTCAAGAAGAGGGGCTCCAGGAAAGCTGGAGGGACTGGGGGGCATCCAGAGAGAACTGGAGATGTGGCCCCGTGGCCACCTCATGAAGTTCAACCTGGCCAAGTGCGGGGTCCTGCCCCTGGGTGGGGGCAGCCCCTCTGCTGGAAGGGGGAGCATCCAGAGGGACCTGGAGACGTGGCCCCGTGGCCACCTCATGAAGTTCAACCTGGCCAAGTGCGGGGTCCTGCCCCTGGGTGGGGGCAGCCCCTCTGCTGGGAGGGGGGTCTGAGAGAATTGGGGGGGTCAGCCTGGAGAAGAGAAGGCTCCGGGGAGACCTTGGAGCCCCTTCCAGTCCCTCAAGAAGGGGGGCTCCAGGAAAGCTGGGGAGGGACTCTGGATGAGGGAGGGGAGCCCTAGGAGGAGGGGGAAGGGTTGGACACTGCAAGAGGGGAGATGGAGCTGAGCTGTGGGGAAGAACTTGTTTGGTGGGAGGGTGGTGAGAGCCTGGCCCAGGTTGGCCCGAGAAGCTGTGGCTGCCCCATCCCTGGAGGGGTTCAAGGGCAGGTTGGAGGGGGCTTGGAGCAACCTGGTGTGGTGGGAGGTGTCCCTGCCCAGGGAGGTTTGCAGCCCCCTGGAACACTCAGCCACCCCCCCCAGCTGATGTCACCACAGACCTTCAGTCCCAACGGCCCGCAGCGGGTGCACGTCATGCTTGTAGACAAACTTCTCCTCCAGAACCATCTGGATGGCAACGATGACCTGGGCCATGATGATGAGCAGGTCACCTGCGGGGAGAGGAGGGAGGGAAGGGAAGGCAGGGGAGATGAGGGTGGGGGAGAGGAGAGAAGGGGAGGGAGAGAAGAAGGGAAGGGAGAGGAGAAGAGAGGAGAAGAGAGGAGAAGAGAGGAGAAGAGAGGAGAAGAGAGGAGAAGAGAGGAGAAGAGAGGAGAAGAGAGGAGAAGAGAGGAGAAGAGAGGAGAAGAGAGGAGAAGAGAGGAGAAGAGAGGGGAGAGAAAGGATGAGGAAGGAAGGGGAGAGAAAGGATGGGGAGAGGAGAAGGGATGGGAAGGGGAGAGAAAGGGAGCAGAGGGACAGGAAGGAAGGGGTGAGGCTGAGCCTCTGTCCCCCTGCACGTGCCCTGGGGGGGGTTATTATTCCCCCTGGGGGGGGTTATTATTCCCCCTGGGGCCCATCCCACCTCCCCCAAGGGCCACCACCTACCGGTGATGACCTCGCTGAGCTTGTGTTTCTGGTCGTGGGAGCTGTGCAGGTCGGCCAGCCCCACCACCACCAGCCCCACGATGGTGACCAGGATGCCCAGCCACTGGCTCAGCTCCAGCCTGCGGCCCAGGAAGGCCACGGAGAGGAGCCCGGTGAAGATGATGACGGAGCCTCGCAGCATCTTTTTCCCCTTGGGGGCCATCCCACCTCCCTCAAGGGCCACCACCTACCGGTGATGACCTCACTGAGCTTGTGCTTCTGGTCGTGGGAGCTGTGCAGGTCAGCCAGCCCCACCACCACCAGCCCCACAATGGTGACCAGGATGCCCAGCCACTGGCTCAGCTCCAGCCTGCGGCCCAGGAAGGCCACGGAGAGGAGCCCGGTGAAGATGATGACGGAGCCTCGCAGCATCTGGAAGCTGGAGGCACTGGTCATGTTCAAGGCTGCAGGGAGTGAAGAGCAGGTGAGAGGTGATTAACGGGAGGAAGGGGCAGCGACACTGTCACCCCCCCAACCCCTGCTCGGAGCTGGCAGCAGTCGTGCCAAGACACAGCCCCACAGGAGCCTTTTATCCCCCAAGGGAACGTGGCTGAGCCCTGCCACAACTCGCTACACGAGTGGGAAGTGTTTGCTTTCACTTCTCTCACCAGCTTCAGGGTCAGCAGCCCTGAGGAAAGGGACTTGGGGGTGCTGGTGGATGAGAAGCTGGACATGAGCAGGCAGTGTGCAGCTGCAGCCCAGAAGG
>NW_015093088.1:150961-151799 GCF_001431845.1 Calidris pugnax
GAGGGTGGTGGAGCACTGGAACAGGTTGCCCAGGGAGGTGGTTGAGGCCCCATCCCTGGAGATATTCAAGGAGAGGCTCGACGAGGCCCTGGGCAACCTGGTCTAGTTGGGGGTGTCCCTGCTGACTGCGGGGGGGTCGGACTAGATGGCCTTTGGAGGTCCCTTCCGGCCTGGGAAATTCTATGATTCTATGATTTCCCCCCCAAAACCGAATGCACCACGGAGTCCTGCAGCCCGACAGCCACCTCAGGGATGGGGTGAGGAGGAGGGGGGGGACAGAGGGGGACGCCCCCCATCCCCAGCACTTACCCACGTACATGATGCTGGTCCCAGTCATGTCGCAGAGGGCGGGGGGCAGGAAGAGCAGGGGGCTGAAGGGCTGCGAGGGGGCCATGCTGGGCTCCGCCTTCCGCCGATCCCTCCACACCAGCAGGTAAAACACCCCCAGGCAGGAAAATTCACCCAGGAACATGCCCACGGCCTGCAGGAAAGGGGGGGGGGGGGGGTGGTCTTGCCAGGAGGGTCCATCCTACCCCAAAGTGGGGGGGCTCACCTGCAGGAAGGGGTGCTGGAAGCCATGCTCCTCCGTCCCCCCGCAGCCGGTCGCGCTGAAGTTATCAGCCCACCTAAGGGGGGAGAGGAGAGGGGGGGTCAGAGGAGGGGGGACCCCAAGAGCCAGCCCAGGGCCACCAGCCCCTCCGGGAGGTGACAGCTCACGGGGACAGGACATCCATGGGGAAGGAGACCATCGTCCTGACTTGCCGGCAGCTCCTGGCCCCGCTCCCAGCGCTGAGTGACAGGCAGGGCAAGGGACACCGCTGTGTCACACCGCTGCGTC
>NW_015093088.1:154606-157709 GCF_001431845.1 Calidris pugnax
TTTCCCCCCCAAAACCGAATGCTCCGCGGAGTCCTGCAGCCCGACAGCCACCTCAGGGATGGGGTGAGGAGGAGGGGGGGGACAGAGGGGGACGCCCCCCATCCCCAGCACTTACCCACGTACATGATGCTGGTCCCAGTCATGTCGCAGAGGGCGGGGGGCAGGAAGAGCAGGGGGCTGAAGGGCTGCGAGGGGGCCATGCTGGGCTCCGCCTTCCGCCGATCCCTCCACACCAGCAGGTAAAACACCCCCAGGCAGGAAAATTCACCCAGGAACATGCCCACGGCCTGCAGGAAAGGGGGGGTGAGAGGGTGGTCTTGCCAGGAGGGTCCATCCTACCCCAAAGTGGGGGGGCTCACCTGCAGGAAGGGGTGCTGGAAGCCATGCTCCTCCGTCCCCCCGCAGCCGGTCGCGCTGAAGTTATCAGCCCACCTAAGGGGGGAGAGGAGAGGGGGGGTCAGAGGAGGGGGGACCCCAAGAGCCAGCCCAGGGCCACCAGCCCCTCCGGGAGGTGACAGCTCACGGGGACAGGACATCCATGGGGAAGGAGACCATCGTCCTGACTTGCCGGCAGCTCCTGGCCCCGCTCCCAGCGCTGAGTGACAGGCAGGGAAAGGGACACCGCTGTGTCACACCGCTGTGTCACACCGCCCCGCGATCCAGTGTCCCATCCTCACCTCCCCGGGGACAGCGTGCTGGGGGGGTCACCCCAACCCCTTCCCTCCTCCCTCCGGGAGGTGACAGCTCACGGGGACAGGACATCCATGGGGAAGGAGGCCGTCGTGACCGTCATCCTGACTTGCCAGCAGCTCCTGGCCCCGCTCCCAGCCCTGAGTGACAGGCAGGGAAAGGGACACCGCTGTGTCACACCGCTGTGTCACACCGCCCCGCGATCCAGTGTCCCATCCTCACCTCCCCGGGGACAGCGTGCTGGGGGGGTCACCCCAACCCCTTCCCTCCTCCCTGTGCCACCCCCCAAAAGGCTTGGGGGCTACAGGACACACAGCCCATAGAAGATGCTGGGGGCAGAGGCAGCAACTCCTACTGCTCACACACTCAAAAGGCTTGGGGGCTACGGGACGCACAGCCCATAGAAGATGCTGGGGAAGGGGAGGGGGAGGCAGCAACTCCTACTGCTCACACACTTTTGGGGCACAACCCCCCTTTTTCGGGTGTCCAAGCAGCACAGGGGGCAACACTGGATGACGAGAGGCTGTGGCACAGGCTCCCACGGCCCGTTTTGGGGAGGATCTCCCCTCTTTAGGGACCATGCACGTGGGGAGGGGACCCCAGCCCCTCGGTGGCCGGTGACCTGCCCCCCCAGGACACCCCGACACGGGGTTTTTGCTGAGGCCGAGCGGCCACAGAGCTGCTGAGCTGGGGGAAAACGGAGCAGGAAGGGAGAGCAGGGCAATCCCCAGCCCCTGGGCGAGGGGTTTTTCAGTTGCTGATGCCGAGCGGGCGCAGAGCTGCTGAGCTGGGGGAAAACGGAGCAGGAAGGGAGAGCAGGGCAATCCCCAGCCCCTGGGCGAGGGGTTTTTCAGCCAGAGCAGCAAAATTTGGGGATGAGTCAGCTCCGGGTGACCCAGCGCGGGTCCCTGTGTCGCAAGAGGCCACACACACACACACACACACACACACACGGGGGGGGGTGGTGCCACCTCCCCCCTCTCCTCTGTCCCGTGGGGGGTCTGTGCCTCAGTTTCCCCCCCCTGGGGAGCACAGCCTGCTGTGCTGTGTCACCGGGGCCAGCCGCAGCTCAGCCACCCGCTGACACCCCCAGTGTCTGCCCCACGGCACCAGGATGAGCCGGCCGGGCAGGTCTGCCTGGCCCAGGCACCTCCTCATCCTCACCGCGAGGGCCAGCAGTCCCCCCCAGGGTGATTTTGGGGGTGCACTGGAGCGCAGGGAGCATGGTTTTGGGGGGGCCACTTGCACAGCTCCTCCCCAGCACCCACGGCTGGGGAGCTGCACCCACAAGAGGCCTGGAGACCCCCTGGCCGTGCAGCCCCCCCCACATTGAGGAGCCAGGCCCCCCAAGCAGCAGCAGCCCCCGTCCCTATGGGGCACCCCACAACCCAGGGCTGCCCCCCCCCGTGTAATGGCAGCCCCCCAAACCCCGGGGGGGCACAGGGCAGGTCCCGGGGCTCTGCCGGCACGGCCTAGGCCGCGGCCTGGCCCCTCGGGCCCCACAGGGGGCTGGGGGTGCCGGGGGGGACGACACACCCCCGGAGCCCACCCTGGGCTGTGACACCCCCGGAGCTTCGGGGGGTCGGAAGGAGGGGGCTGGGACTCTGAAGACGAGGCCTCGACCCGCCGTGGGGAGCGCGGGGCTGAGGGGAGCGGGCAACGGGCCGCCCTGAGGCCCGGGAGGGCCCCGGTGGGCCCGGCCCCAGGCCCAAGGATGGGGGGGAGCGGGGCCGCCGCCCGCCCCCCTACCCCCTGGGGGGTGCGGGTCCCCTCCCCAGCCGCCGGGAGGACTCACTTGGCCGCCAAGGTGTTGATGGAGCCGGTGAGCAGCATGAGGGCGGCCAGGCCCAGCTGGTACCGGGACCAGGCCATGGCCCCGCCGCCGCCTCCCGCCTTGCACCGGGGCCGCCGCCGCCCGGCCACGCCCACAGACCCCCCGGAACCACGCCCACCGCCCGTCATGGCCTCGCCCCCGGCGCCCACCCCGGTGCCCCGGTCCCGTGCGCGGTCCTAGTGCCTCCGGTCTCGGAGCTGCCGGTCCCGGTGCAGCCCGTTCCGGGGCTGCCTGCCCTGATGCTGCCGGTCCTGGTGCTGCCAGCCCCGGTGGGCCCTGCCCCGATGCTGCCGGTGCCGCCTATCCCGGTGCTACCTGCCCCGGTGGTCCCTGCCTGAGGCCGCCTGTCCCGGTACCGCCCGTCCCGGTGGGCCACGTGCCGGTGCTGCTGATCCCGGGGCTGCCGGTCCCGGGTCTGGCTGCCCCGGTGCTGCCTGCTCCGGGGGGCCCTGCCCCGGTGCCGCCTGTCCCGGTTCGGTGGGCTCTATGCCGGTGTTGCCGGTCCCAGTGGGCTCGGTCCCGGTTCTGCCTCTCCCGGTGCACTGTGCCCCCCCCGCCGCCGTTCCCCTGCCGCCATCC
>NW_015093088.1:158952-163114 GCF_001431845.1 Calidris pugnax
CCCCCCCTTCGCCCATGGAAGGTCCTGGTGACACCATGGTGGCAGGTGGGCAGGGGGCACGGGGGGGAAGCCACCACTGTGCCACTTGCCAGTGGCACCTGTGGGGACCCTAGGGGTTGGAACAGCTGGGCAGGGGGGACGGGACAGCTGGGGATGGTCCCCCATGGTCCCCCGTGGTGGTCACCATCCCCAGGATGGGTGAGAGTCCCAAGGACACGAGGGCGAGCGGTGGCAGAGCACACGCGTGCCCCCCCTCCCACCCCGCTGCCAGCTCCACACAGACCCCCACGTGGGGCTACCCGGGGTCCCTGGTGCCCCCAGGGGGGAGGAGATGGGACATTAGGGACACCCAGCACCCCAGGACACTGGGTAGGGTGGGGACAATGGCATCTCCTGCCCACTCACGTGCATCCCTGCAGGCTGGTGCACAGGCATCCTCATCTTCATCCTCATCCTCCCCTCCAAACCAGAGAAACACTCCCCAGCCTCACCTAATTAATGAGGCCCCTCCCCTCATTAACAGAGTGCTTAATTCTTCCATCTCCAGGCTCTGCCCCTGTTCCCCAGGCTTGGGGCCACCAGCTGGAGCCTTCCCATCCCACCCCACCCCATCCCACTCCATCCCTTCCCTTTTGGGATGGGGTTTGGTTCCCCCCACCTTCAAACACACTTTGCCCGTGGTGGTGGGCAGATGCCGATTAATGAGGCCCCTCCCCTCATTAACAGTCTTCCATCTCCAGGCTCTGCCCCTGTTCTCCAGGCTTGGGGCCACCAGCTGGAGCATTCCCATCCCATCCCACTCCATCCCACTCCATCCCTTCCCTTTTGGGATGGGGTTTGGTTCCCCCCACCTTCAAACACACTTTGCCCGTGGTGGTGGGCAGATGCCACCACCTTGTCCTTGTCACCATCTGGACAACAAACCCGCCCCAACACCAGCCGAGGCTTTTCCTCCAGGCACCCCGATTTTTGGGCCCCGGTGAGGTCAGGAAGGGAGTGACATCACCCCATCACCCCGGAGTGACATCGTGCCACATGAGATGATGCAATGGTGGAGATGCCACCCCTCTGCCCACCCTGGGTCACCCCACTGTCCTCCTGACACCGGCCAAGGGACGGGTTGGCTTTTCCTCCAGGCACCCCAATTTTTGGGCTCTGGTGAGGTCAGGAAGGGGGTGACATCACCCCCATCACCCCGGAGTGACATCGTGCCACATGAGATGATGCAATGGTGGAGATGCCACCCCTCTGCCCACCCTGGGTCACCCCACTGTCCTCCTCTCCAGCTCCAGGTTCCCAAGCTGGTGCTGCTGGTCCTCCCCATCCCACGGCTGCATCCGGAGGTTCCTCTCCCCAAATTCGGGTCAGTGAAGGGGCAGGTTTGGGACAGGGAGGGGTGACACCCAGCATGTCCCCGTCCCCAGGTCCCAAGCCCTCCAGCTGCCTCGGGATGCCCTCAGCATCCAAAGGACCCAGTGTGGGGCAACAGAGACATTGAGGCCACGTGTGGGGTGGGGAGAAGGTCAGGGTAAGAAAAACAGGGTTTCCCTTTCCCCAACAGGAGCTTTTTGCCGGGTTTAATGAGCAGGGAAGAGAAAACACAAACACTTAATAAGGCTTTTTTTTTTTCTTTTATAAATTAAACTCCTATTTACTAAAAATGGCATTAAAACCCACAGAAATGTGAGTTTTCATTTCTTTTTCTTTTTTCCCCCCCATTAAAACTCCCCGTTTTTCCCCATTCTCTGCCTGCTTCCCACCCCCTACCTGGCCCCCTTTTCGGCTGGGATGGTGGCCTTTGCTCCCCAGCCCTCTCTCCTCCTCTTCCTCGGGGCTCGGGGGGGGCAGCAGGATGAGTCCCGGCCACCCCGGGGCTGAGCTTCCCCACCGGCCGCGATGCTTAATGCCAGGAAGGAATTTTAAGTCGCTCCATCGGACTGTAAATATTTGGGCTACGGCTGACACGGAAAATTTAAGTGCTTTGAGAGGGAGAAAAAAAAAAATAATCCACCCGGGCCGAGGCAGAGGGGGATGGATGGCTCGGGTGCTCCTCACCCCCTTGGGGACACTGCCATGGGGGTGTCCCAGCTCCCACCCCATCCTCTTGCCCATGACAAAGACCTGCCTGCTTGAGGGCACCAGCCCCCCGTTGCCCCCCTGGGGATTCCCCGCTTTCCCAAAGCAGATGGTGGGGCTGGTGGACCTGCTGGAGGTGGCCAAACCTTTTGTCTTGTCACTGGGCTCCACTGGGAAGATTCTGGCTCCATCCTCTTCCTCATCAGGTACTTCTAGCCATGGTGAGACTCCCCCCGAGCCTTCTCTGCTCCCCACCTCCCTCAGCCTTTCCTCCTTGGAGAGATGCTCCACTCTCTTCATCTTCTTCACGGTCTTTAGTTGGACTTTCTCCAGTCTGCCCATGTCCCTTTTGGACTGGGGAGCCCAGCACTGGACCCAGCGCTCCAGGTGTGGCCTCACATTTTGGACCCAGTGCTTCAGGTGTGGCCTCACCAGCACTAAGCAGAGGAGAAGGGTCCACTCCCTCGAACTACTGGCAATGCTTTGCCTAATGAATCTCAGGAGGTCACCCTGAGATTCAGTCTCTTTGCAGCAGGGACATGTTGCTGGCTCATGGTCAACCTGGTGTCCATCAGGTCCTCTTCTGCTGAGGTGTTTTCCAGTTGGGTGGCCACTGCTGCATGGGGTTGTTCCTCCTCAAGGACAGGACTTTGCACTTCTCCTCGTCGAATCATAGAATCATTTAGGTTGGCAGGACCTTTGAGATCATTGAGACCAACCATCAACCCACCACTGACAAACCCACCACTGACCCATGTCCCTCAGCACCACGTCTGCCCGGCTTTGAAATCCCTCCAGGGATGGGGACTCCACCACTGCCCTGGGCAGCCTCTGCCAAGGCTTCACAGCCCTTTCCATGAAGAAATTCTTCCCAATCTCCATCCTAAACCTCCCCTGGTGCAGCTTGAGGCTGTTTCCTCTTGTCCCATCTCCTGTTCCTTGGGAGAAGAGAACAACCTCTCCTTAAATAAGGTCTCCCCTCAGCCTCCTTTCTCCAGGCTGAACACCCCCAGCTCCCTCAGCTGCTCCTCACAAGACTTGCACTCTAAAATTCATGATTTTCCCCTCTGAGCACTCCTCCATCCTCTCCAGGTCCCTCTGGAAAGCAGCAGGTCCCTCTGGCACCTCCAGCACTTCCAGCCCTGTGTCACCAGCAGCCTCCCATCAGGTCCACCCCAACCCATCACCGTTTTTGTCCCCAGCTGCTCTGGTGCTAGGGGGATTGTGCAGTGCTGGGTGAAAACCCAACTGCGTGTGGTGGGATGGGAGCCTGGAGGACCAGTTACACCCTGGGAATGGCTGTACTGGACCAGACCAAAGCTCCAGTGAGCTCAGCATCACGGATTCCTGATGCTCGGATGAGCTGCTCTCTCCATCATCTCCGAGACAGATCTGCTCTTTGCAGGCTCAGCGTTATTAGATTAGGTGGTGGCTCTTGCCTGGGCTTGGAGGGAGAAGGTTTTATCCACTTAAAGACAGGAGAGCAGTCCAGAGCTCAGCTGGTGGCTCCAGCCATGGAGGTGGCACGTCCCCGTCCATCCTGGTGCACCCTGGCCATCAGCAATGCCCAAATCTCCTTGAAGGTTTGGACCCAGATGCTCAAACACCCTTTGAGGCACCCTCAGCTGTCCCCTTTGTGCATCTCCTGCCTGTGCCTCAGTTTCCCCACGCAGGGTGAGATGGGGGGGCTCATCCCTGTCCCCCCTTGGGTCACACAGCAGATGGCAACTGCTTGCAATCTTTGGATGCTTCCTGGAAGTTGGATGGAGCAGGGGGACGTCTCCAGCCTGTGCCATGGACACGCTGCTGTGGGCAGGAGGAGGAGGGATAGGGCTCTGCTGGGGCTTGGGGGGGCTCCTGGGGGCGGGGGGAAACCACTGTGGGGCTTGGTGATGGTGGGATGGGAGAGGTGGCCCCAGGTTCTTCACCTTCTGAGCCTCAACAGAGCTCAAAGCCGAGCTTCTCTTTTCCCCTTCTCCCTCCTCCTCGAGAAAAATCAGGAGACAGGCTTATCCCGAGGCAATTCCCCCACTTCCCACCCCCCGGGGAACAAAGGGGGAAAGGATGAAGGGGGGAAAAAAGGGGG
>NW_015093088.1:163287-163700 GCF_001431845.1 Calidris pugnax
CGGGGAAGGGGGGGGGATCACGGTCCCCCCCCGGGTGCCCCAAGGAGGAGAAATGATGCAGAGAGCGCAAAGAAATTCCCCGGAGTCGACAACAAGTTTTTCCTCCCCCCCTCCCCGCCCCCAATTCCCATAGATATTTATAGATTTCTAGATAACGGCGATAGCATCATTTATAATAAATATCCTCTCTGGTATCTAACAGTATGTACAGGTCGTCAAGTATTAGAAATACATTGGGGTTTTTGTTTTTTCTGTTAAAAGGTGAGAAAAGAAACAGGCGGGCGGCTGGCTGCCGGGGCTGCCCCCAAAATCCCCCAAAATCCCCCTGGTTCCCCCCCCCTCGCCCACCCCCTGCCAGGGGCTCAAAGAAGGGCCAGTGCATGTCACAGTGTCCCCACTGTTGGGGGGCACAG
>NW_015093088.1:164110-168707 GCF_001431845.1 Calidris pugnax
GGGGGGGGGGCGGCTGATGTGCACGATGGTCGAAAAAGCTCCGTCTAAGCCCCTCTTAGCCTGATTTGCCCGTGATGAGCCCTCGCCGGCGGGGACTTGCCGCCTTCCCCCCCCTCACCCCCCCCCAGGTGGCCCCGTGGACAGAGGAGGCAGAGGATGGAGGGGACAGGACCCCGCTGCTGGCCACGGTGGGTGGCCCCAGGTCCCTCCTGGCCCCATGTCCCACCAGGGCTCTGGGGCACATAAAGTCACTTGGGCTACCGTGGGGTGGCCGTGGGGCTACTGTGGGGTGGCCATGGGGCAGCCTTGGGGGTCCCCAGCCACTTGCACAGAGGTATCCCAGTGGGGGGGGTGCAGGTGTACCCCCAGCCCCACACATACACACTTCATCCCCCCCCATCATCAGGTTAAACCCTCTCCAGCTCTCCAAGTTTCACATTTTCGAGGAGTGGTTTTTCGCAAAATAAAATAAAATAGAATTAATTTAAGTTAAACATTAAAATAAAACCAGCAAAAACCCATTTCTTCCCCCTCCAGGGAGGGCTCGGGGCAGCCTCCACGAGGTTCCTGTGTCCCTCCCGAGTCCCTGCAGAGGACCACAGCCCCCGGTGTGTCCCCCCCCAACCATGGGGGTCCCCAGCCCACCGTGTCGACGAGGCTCCTGTGTCCCTCTCGAGTCCCTGCAGAGGACCACAGCCCCTGGTGTGTCCCCCCCCACCATGGGGGTCCCCAGCCCACCGTGTCCCCCCTCCAAGGCCAGACCCTGGAGTGGTGTCCTCCTGCAGTGACCATGGAGTGGTATCCTCCTGCGGTGACCAAGAAAAAGGGTCCTTCTTGGCCAAGAATGGGGGGTGGTCCAGGGGGGCTGGAGAGGGGGCTACACGGAGCTGCGGCGCTTCATGAGCCCCTGAAAAGCCGTGAGGCTGTGGAGGCCGGTGGAGACGGAGCTGATGGCCGACCTCCGGGCGTTGCAGAAGCATCTGTTGGAGGGGGTCTCCGGGCAGCGGCCGGGCGAGGAGTGGCTCTGCTCCACGCAGGTGTCCGAGGTGGAGAGGTCCCTGGGGATGATCATGGGGATGGAGTACTGCAGCTTCTCCCGGCTCTTGTACCACAGGCACGAGCACATGGACTGGAAGTGGAGGACCTCAGCGTAGACGTTCCGAAAGCCGCCCCCGCCGGCCGCCGCCGCCGTCCCCCCCGTCCCCCCCGCCCCCACCGGCCCTCGGCGTTCATGGTCATGAACCGCAGCACCACCAGGTTGAGGAAAGCCCCGATGACCGTCAGCCCCGTCAGGATGTAGACGAAGCTGAAGGCCACGTACTGCGGCTTGTTCTGGAGGGCTTCATCCTTCTGCAGGGCCACGTAGTCCCCGAAGCCGATGGTGGTGAGGGTGATGAAGCAGTAGTAGTAGGCGTGGAAGAAGCTCCAGTGCTCGTAGTAGGAGAAGGCGGCCGCCCCGATGCAGAGGGTGCTGATGCAGGAGAAGAACCCGATGGTGACCATGTTGGCCATGGAGACCTCCGCCCGCCTCATGCCAAGGCACTTCTTGATGCGGTGGAGGAGGTACTTGACAAAGGTGTTGATCCTCTCGCCCAGGCTCTGGAACATGACGAGGGTGAGGGGGATCCCCAGCAGGGCGTAGACCATGCAGAAGACCTTCCCCCCATCCGTGCTGGGGGCTGCATGGCCGTAACCTGGGGAGCAAAGCCACAGAGGGGGATCAGCTTTGGTGGTCTGAAGAGGGGGACAGGGGGGGCAGTGCCTCAAACCTCTTCCCTGACCAGTGCCATCCTCACCCCCAGCCACGAAGAGCGACCACGGATGGCTGGGGGGACAATGGGGTCTCCAAATGAAAATGAAGGGGAGGGGGCTGGAGAAGGGGTGACAGCAGGGAACCCACTTCTCCAAGGCCCATCCCTGCAGTTAAACCCATCCCAGCACCCCCAACACCGCAGCAGCCCCCGAGCTGTGGGGACTGGCCCCGTTTAATCCCGGCTGGGAGGGGGCAGGTGACATCCCTCACTGTCACCCTCTCCGGCAGCCTCGGAAGGTCAAGGATTAAGCTGGGCCAGAGCAAGGTGAAAAGGAGTGTCAGATCTCTGTCCAAGCCGCCTCCGAGGAGCTGGTGTGACCTTGACCAGCTGCCAGTGCTGCCAGCTTGGACTGCGGCCATGGGAACCAGAGGGCATCACCAGAGAGCATTGGTGGGGACAAAAAGTTGATAGAAAGCATCACCGGAGAGCATCACTGGAGAGCATTGCCAGAGAGAGAGCATCACCAGAGAGCATCATGAGTGAACATCACCAGAGAGCTTCACTGGAGAGCATCACCGGAGAGCATCGCCAGAGAGCATTGGTGGAGACAAAGCATTGCTAGAGAGCATCACCAGAGACCATCGCCAGAGAACATTGCCAGAAAACATCGCCAGAAAGAGAGCGTCACAGGAGAACATCACCAGAGAGCGTCACCAGAAAACATCAGCAGAGAGCATCGCCAGAGAACATCACCGGAGAGAAAGCGTGGCCAGAGAGCATCTCTGGACACCATCACTGTCACAGACATCACTGGAGACCGTCAGCAGAGAGCATCAGCAGAGAGCATCACCAGAGAGAGACCATCACTGGAGAGCATCACCAGAGAGAGAGCATCACCAGAGAGAGACCATCACCGGAGAGCATTGCCAGAGAGAGAGCATCACCAGAGGGAGAGAGCATCACCAGAGAGCATCATCAGGTGCCATCACCAGAGAGCATCATCAGGTGTCATCACCAGAGAGAGAGCATCACCAGAGAGCATCATCAGGTGCCATCACCAGAGAGCATCATCAGGTGCTATCACCAGAGAGCATCACCAGGTGCCATCACCAGAGAGCATCATCAGACACCATCACCAGAGAGCCTCACTGGAGAGCATCACCAGAGAGAGAGCGTCACCAGAATCAGAGAACAGCACCAGAGAACATCGCCAGAAAGCATCCCTGGAGAACATCACCAGAGAACTTCACTGGAGAGGATCACCAGAGAGCATCACCAGAGAGCTTCACTGGAGAGCAGTGCCAGATAGGGAGCCATCTCCAGAGAGCATCATCAGAGAGCATCATGAGAGAACATCACCAGAGAGCTTCACTGGAGAACATCACCAGAGAGCATTGGTGGAGACAAAGCATTACTAGAGAGCATCACCAGAGACCATTGCCAGAGAACATTGCCAGAAAACATCGCCAGAAAGAGAGCGTCACAGGAGAACATCACCAGATAGCGTCACCAGAGAACGTGGCTAGAAAACATCAGCAGAGAGCATCACCAGAGAGAGACCATCACTGGAGAGCATCGCCAGAGAGAGAGCATCACCAAAGAGAGAGCATCATCAGACACCATCACCAGAGAGCATCATCAGGTGCCATCACCAGAGAGCATCATCAGGTGCTATCACCAGAGAGCATCACCAGAGAGAGAGCATCACCAGAGAGAGACCATCACCGGAGAGCATTGCCAGAGAGAGAGCATCACCAGAGGGAGAGAGCATCACCAGAGAGCATCATCAGGTGCCATCACCAGAGAGCATCATCAGGTGTCATCACCAGAGAGAGAGCATCACCAGAGAGCATCATCAGGTGCCATCACCAGAGAGCATCATCAGGTGCTATCACCAGAGAGCATCACCAGGTGCCATCACCAGAGAGCATCATCAGACACCATCACCAGAGAGCCTCACTGGAGAGCATCACCAGAGAGAGAGCGTCACCAGAGAGCATCCCTGCTCTCATCAGCACCAGATGCCAGCCTGCCACTTCCCTCCCCGATGGAAAAGGGGCTGCTCCTTGCTGTCCCCTCCCCAGCAGCAGAGGGGACGCCGAGGCAATGCCATGCCACCCGGGTGGCCACCATGTCTGGAAGCAGAGCGGGGTGGTGCATCTCAAACTGGTCCTCGGGGCAGGCACCGAGCCTCCCCCCTTCTCCTCTGCCTGCCCTGATCTTCACCTCCTTCCAGATGCCTCCATCCCCCTCCCCACGGCCCCGATCTCTCCAAAATCATCCCAAAATCCTCCTGCATCGGCTGGGCCAGGGTGGGATTTTGGGGTGGCAGCCTCCAGCGCTGCCTGCGAGCCCCGTCCCTGCCCGTTCCTGCCTGCCCTCCCGCAGCTATATTTAGCCCCCATTCCCCAGGGAAGGCAGTTTATGAGCTCTGGCGGCGCGTCCAACGTCCGTCAATCTGCCAAACCCCCCCTCTTTTTTCTTTTTTTTCCCCCAGCTTTAGCAGGCGCTGCCTGATCTCCAGCACGTCTGAGGCCTCGGGGAGGGGGGGAGGTCACTGGGATATGAAATCTCCAGCCGGTGGAGAAGCCCCGGGAGGGTGACAGAGAGGGTGAACACCCCCCCCTCCTTTCCAAAACCCATCTTCCACCCCTCTTCCAGCGGGAAGGAAATGTGTTGGAGGAGGGGGGGGCTCCTCTCTCCAGGGATGTGGCAAAGCCCAGGCAGCTGCCAGGTCCAACAGCGGCTCTGTTTGTCCCCCCCGCAGCGGCATGTGTGACTTTTGTGGCACGTCCTGGCCCCACCAGGCTCCTGCCCTCCCTGCAGACGGGGCTCAGCATCCC
>NW_015093088.1:170588-173223 GCF_001431845.1 Calidris pugnax
GTACAAGGGAGCCAGGGCATGGGGTGGAGGGAGGGAGGGCAAGGGGGATGCCAGGGCAAGGGATGGAAGGAGCCAGGGCAGGGGATGGAGAGAGACAGGGCAGGGGATGGAGAGAGACAGGGCAGGGGATGGACTTGAGGTGCAGCATCCTTCTCAGAGCTGCCCAGGAGACATCCCAGGAGCAAACAAGCAGGTGGGGAACGGCTGGGAAAGGCAGCATGTGGCAGTGGTGGCAGCGGTGGCACCCTGCCCTGAGCAAACACCGACCCAGCACCAAGGGACAGGGCGCTGTGTGGGGACACACACACCCTGCAACACCTCTGTGTCCCCCCCAGACAGGGCCTGAGGGCAGTGGGAAGGGGTTTGTCCTGCCCGGGGACACTTCCTGGAGCAGAGAGGTGGGACTCGGGCAGAGAGAGACAGGGCTGGAGTGGAGGGAGCCAGGGCAAGGGGATGCCAGGACAGGGGGATGGAGGGAGCCAGGACAAGGGATGGAGAGAACCAGGGCAGGGGTTGGAGAATCCCAGCTGAAAACAGCTGGGTGGGGTGTTTGGGGTCTGAAGCAGTCAGGAAAGCAGCTCCCTGCTCTACAAACTCACTGCAGGGAAGCAGACGCTGGCGGTGAGGGAGGGCTGGTGGCCACAAGCTGTGGCTCATGCCAGGACACCTCCACGCCTGGGCAGGAGCCCTGAGTCCTGCTGCCAGAGCCATCCCGCTTCTCCTCCTCCCGTCCACAGTGGGGGACATTCTCAGGGTCTCACCCCACCATAACATGGGTGTCTGCTGCCACCTCTTCCACCGAGACAGCCTGGTCCCCTGCAGAGGGAAGCCAGAGCCCTTCACCGTGGTCTCTGACCTGCTGCAGCTTTCCCCATCCATTGCCAGGCTCTGAAGCTGCAGGAGCCATGAGGGACGATGGGGAAGGTTCAATTGTCCTGGCTGCTGGGGGATCTACCAAAGCATTGGCCACTCTGGGGGTCTCCAACGCTTTGGAGCAGCCCCAGTTTCTGCCCTAGCCTGGGATGAAGACAACCCTGGTCCTTCCAAACCTGGGACAAACCCAACTCTCGTCTTTCCAAGCTTGGTTTCACATGGCCATGAAACCCCACAGACCACTGCCTCCCTTCCCACCCCACTTCCCAGAAGGTTCAGCAGTAGCCACCAAGGTCAGAACATTCCCGTGCATTTTGGGGAGAAAGGAATGATCCAACTGCATCCGTAGACACCCAAAGATCCACAATTAGGAGTGCCCCAGGGATGTCTCAGTGCAGGAAAAGCCTCTTCCTCTGGAGATGTCACCTCCCCCATGAAGCCCACCCTCCCCTAGCTCACCCCATGCTTGTGGCTGACTGGATGATGGTGAACACACAGTGACCCCACACTCCCAAAGCCCTTTGGCACCCAAAAAAGCAATCGAAGCCCAAAGCACCCAGTCCTGAGCCCCCCAGGTGCCTGTCCCGGGCACCCCATCTCCTGACCCTCATGGAGAAACCCCCAGAGATGGAGGCAATGGGTGGGCACCCCTTGAGGTGCAGCATCCTTCTCAGAGCTGCCCAGGAGACATCCCAGGAGCAAACAAGCAGGTGGGGAACGGCTGGGAAAGGCAGCATGTGGCAGTGGTGGCAGCGGTGGCACCCTGCCCTGAGCAAACACCGACCCAGCACCAAGGGACAGGGCGCTGTGTGGGGACACACACACCCTGCAACACCTCCGTGTCCCCCCCAGACAGGGGCTGAGGGCAGCGGGAAGGGGTTTGTCCCTCCAAGGACACCTCCTGGAGCAGAGAGGTGGGACTCGGGCAGTGGGTCCCCGGGGCTGGGCTGAACTTGGGCAATGCAGAGGTGGAGACAGCCCTGGGACCCACAGCACCCAGGCTGCCCCTGTCCCAGAGGGGTCTTGGGGCCAGAGCAGGAGTGTCATCACTGCGTGTTCACTAGGGCAGGGAAAGGAACAGACAGGAACAGTCATCCTCACACCCTGTTCTTTGTCCATCCATCATTCCATCCATCCATCCACCACCCACCCGTCTGTCCATCCATCCATTCACCCACTCATCTGTCCATTCATCCATCTGTCCATCCATCCATCCACCCACTCATCTGTCCATCCATCCATCCATCCATCCATCCATCCATCCATCCATCCATCCATCCATCCACTCATCTGTCCATTCATCCATCCATCCATCAATTCATCTATCCATTCATCCACCCACTCATCCATCCATTCATCCATCCAACCACTCATCCATCCATCCGTTTATCCACCCACCCATCTGTCCATCCATCCATCCATCGTCCACCCACCCACCCATCTGTCCATCCATCCATCCATCCGTCCATCCATAGAATCATAGAATTGTAGAATGGTTTGGGTGGGAAGGGACCTCAAAGCCCCCCCAGTGCCACCCCCTGCCCTGGGCAGGGACACCTCCCACCACACCAGGTTGCTCCAAGCCCCCTCCAACCTGCCCTTCAACCCCTCCAGGGATGGGGCAGCCACAGCTTCTCGGGCCAACCTGGGCCAGGCTCTCACCACCCTCCCACCAAACAAGTTCTTCCCCAACATCCTCCATCCACCCACTCCCCACAGATCTCTGCCCCCCCCTCCCCTCTCCAGCCACCCCCTCCCTCAC
>NW_015093088.1:174474-175346 GCF_001431845.1 Calidris pugnax
AAAAGTGGAGCATCTCCCCCACTTCTGCAGGAAAACTATTTTCAGAATAAAAAAGAGCTTTCTTTCCTTCCTTCCTTCCTTCCCTCCTTCCCTCCTTCCCTCCTTCCCTCCTTCCCTCCTTCCCGGGGGAGGCAGGTGGATGCCAGCTGCTGCTCCTCCCTTACAGAAAATTCTGGGGTATTTTCTGCCCGTTTTGGCCCAGGTGGGGCAGGGAGGGGCTGCCTGGGGGGGTCTGTCCCATGGCTCAGCCCCGACCCTCCCCGGGGCCTTCGGAGGTGGCTCCTTCCTCTCCATGCTTCATTTGGGTAGTGGTGAGGTCCGGAGGGGTGTGCACCAGCACCGTGCACCAGCACCACACACCAGTGCCGAGCACCATGCACCAGCATTGTGCACCAGCACCCAGTGCTTTGCACCGCAAGGGGGGATACCCCGGTGATGGGCACGGCTGGAGGAAGCCCTGACCCAGGAGACTGGTCCTGCTGGGTTTTTTGGGAAGGGGGAGGGAGGCACACCCCATAACCTCCTGGGACAGCACAGACCTGCAGCTGGGGACACCCCCGCAGCCTCGGGGATGGCCCCTCCGAGGGGAACGAAGACCCCAGACTCAGACTGCAGAGGACCCCTCCGTGCTCCCCTGAGTGCCCCCACCCCAGCTGCAAACACCCCCCTCCCCCCTTTAGCTTGGAGTGGGACAGAGATGAGGCAAGAGCTCAGGCACGGTGTCCCCGGGGAGTCAGGGCCAGACCCGGTCACACTGTCACCCTGTCACCTCCTCCCTGGGCAGCTAAAGCTCCTCCATGGCTCTGGCTGCAAAGCTCCTCATGCCAGGGATGTTTCCTTCTTTCCTTCCTCTCCACTGATGTCAATGCAGC
>NW_015093088.1:175559-176848 GCF_001431845.1 Calidris pugnax
AAAAGTGGAGCATCTCCCCCACTTCTGCAGGAAAACTATTTTCAGAATAAAAAAGAGCTTTCTTTCCTTCCTTCCTTCCTTCCCTCCTTCCCTCCTTCCCTCCTTCCCTCCTTCCCTCCTTCCCGGGGGAGGCAGGTGGATGCCAGCTGCTGCTCCTCCCTTACAGAAAATTCTGGGGTATTTTCTGCCCGTTTTGGCCCAGGTGGGGCAGGGAGGGGCTGCCTGGGGGGGTCTGTCCCATGGCTCAGCCCCGACCCTCCCCGGGGCCTTCGGAGGTGGCTCCTTCCTCTCCATGCTTCATTTGGGTAGTGGTGAGGTCCGGAGGGGTGTGCACCAGCACCGTGCACCAGCACCACACACCAGTGCCGAGCACCATGCACCAGCATTGTGCACCAGCACCCAGTGCTTTGCACCGGCACCGTGCACCAGCATCCAGCACTGTGCACCAGTAACATGTGCCAGTGCCCAGCACCGTGTCCATGGTGTGCACTGTGCACGTGCCATGCACCAGTGTCCAGCACCGTGCACCAGTAACATGTACCAGTGCCCAGCATCGCTCACCAGCACAATGCACCAGTGCCCAGCATCATGTGCAGTGCTGTGCAGCGTGCACCAGTGCTGTGCACCAGCAGCTAGCATTGCTCACCAGTGCCTAGCACCATGTCCAGTGCCCTGCACTGTTCACCAGTGCTGTGCACCAACACCCAGCACTGTACACCAGCATCCAGCACCATATCCAGTGCCCTGCACTGTTCACCAGTGCCATGCACCAACACCCAGCATTGCTCAGCAGCACCCAGCACCATATCCAGTGCTGTGCACTGTTCACCAGTGCTGTGCACCAACACCCAGCATCACTCACCAGTGCCAGGCATCATGTCACTGCTGTGCACTGTTCACCAGTGCTGTGCACCAACACCAAGCATCACTCACCAGCACCCAGCACCATGTCACTGCTGTGCACTGCTCACCAGTGCCATGCACCAGCACTCAGCATCGCTCACCAGCACCATGTCCAGTGCTGTGCACCATGCACCATTGCCATGCACCAATGCTCACCAGCACCACATTCGGTGCCATGCACCGTGCACCAGCACCATGCACCAGTGTCCAACACTGTGCACCAGCACCCAATCCCATGTGCGTTGCTGTGCACCGTTCACCAGTGCCGTGCACCAACACCCAGCACCGCTCACCAGCCCCAGTGGGACCCTCCTGCCTCTTTCCTCTCCAGTCCTGCTCCCTCCATCCCCCCCCCGGGCTGTGATTTATCGGGGGCGGCGGTGCCC
>NW_015093088.1:178370-180545 GCF_001431845.1 Calidris pugnax
GCACCCCCTTGCCTGCTCCTCCTCCCTCGCACGTCAAACATAAGCTGCTTGTCCTCACTCCCAAAGCCTCCCCAGCTGCTCCCTCCAGCCAGGAAACGCCGGAGCCGGGCTCTGCTCTGCCCACCCCCCCTCCAGCACCCCAACATCCACCCGGGGACCACCCCAACAGCCACCTCTCAGCCCCAAAAAATAACCCCAACACTCACATCTCAGCCCCAAAAATCAACAGCCGCCCCAACAGCTACGTCTCGGACCCAAAAAACAACCCCAACACTCGTATCTCAGTCACCAAAACCATCAGTCACCTCAACAGCTGCTCCTCAGCCCCCAAAACCAACCCCAACACTCGTATCTCAGCCCCAAAAATCAACAGCCACCCCAACAGCCACATCTCGGACCCAAAAAACCCATCCCAACACTCATATCTCAGCCCCAGAAACCAACAGACATGTCTCAGCCCCAAAAACCAATCCCAACACTCATATCTCAGCCCCCCAAACCAATATCCAAGTCTCAGCCCCCAAAACCATCAGCCACCCCAACAGCCACATCCCAGACCCAAAACCCAACCCCAATACCCAAACCAATATCCAAGTCTCAGCCCCCAAAACCATCAGCCACCCCAACAGCCACATCCCAGACCCAAAACCCAACCCCAATACTCGTATCTCAGCCCCAAAACCATCAGTCACCCCAACAGCCACGTCTCAGCCCCCAAAAAACCAACCCCAATACTTGTTTCTCAGCCCCAAAAACCAACAGCCACGTCTCAGCCCCCAAAACCAACCCCAACGCTCATATCTCAGCCCCGAAAATGAACAGCTGCCCCAACAGCCACGTCTCAGCCCCAAAAACCAACCCCAATACTCGTATCTCAGCCCCCAAAACCAACCCCAACGCTCATATCTCAGCCCCCAAAACCATCAGCCACCCCAACAGCCACATCTCAGCCCCAAAAACCAACCCCAATACTCGTATCTCAGCCCCAAAAATCAACAGCCACCCCAACAGCCACATCCCGGACGCAAAACCCAACCCCAATGCTCGTATCTCAGCCCCCAAAACCACCAGTCACCCCAACAGCCATGTCTTGCTCGTATCTCAGCCCCCCAAACCACCAGTCACCCCAACAGCCATGTCTCAGCCCCCAAAAAACCAATCCCAACACTCATATCTCAGCCCCAAAAACCAACAGACATGTCTCAGCCCCCAAAAGCCAACCCCAATACTCGTATCTCAGCCCCCAAAACCATCAGTCACCTCAACAGCCACCTCTCAGCCCCCAAAAAACCAACCCCAACACTTGTATCTCAGCCCCAAAAATCAACAGCCACCCCAACAGCCACATCCCGGACGCAAAACCCAACCCCAATGCTCGTATTTCAGCCCCCAAAACCACCAGTCACCTCAACAGCCACGTCTCAGCCCCCCCAAAACAGCCCTGACACCTCCTTCTGCTCCAAAAACCAGCAGCCACCCCAAAACCTGTGTCTCATCCCCAAAAAGCAAGAGGCACCCCAACATCTGCATCTCAGCCCCCAAAAACCAAATCCAACACCTGCATCTCAACCCCAAAACCCACCAGCCATCCCCAACCCTATGTGTCATCCCCAAAAACAAGAGGGACCCCAACACCAGCATCTCAGCCCAAAAACCCATTAGTCACCCCAACACCTGCATCTCAGCCCCCAAAGATACCAGCCACCCCAAAACCCGTGTCTCAGCCCCAAAAACAAGAGACACCCCAACACCAGTGTCTCAAACCTGGTGCCCCACCAGCCCTCCCACCCCCCCAGCTCCTGCCTGCACCCCCATGGTACCCCAGGGACACTGGTCACCCCAACACCCGCATCTCAGCCCCAAAACCCAACAGCCACTCCGAAACCCTTGTCTCAGCCCCCACAACTAACAGCCACCCCAAAACCCGCATTTCAGCCCCAAAATCCAGGGCCAGGCCAGCCACGTGCCATCCCGGTCCAACCACCTGGCCCTCCAGACCCTCGTGGTGTGGGGAGGATGGACGGGGCAGTCTGGGGACGAGGGGACAGGGGGTCACCCCACCCCAGGAGCTCCATCGAGGGGACCCCAAAGGACAGACGGGGTGAGGACCCATGGGGAGCCCCTCCAGCTCCTCTCCCAAAGCTGGGGAGCACCCTGGGTGGGGTCAGGTTGGGT
>NW_015093088.1:182442-188751 GCF_001431845.1 Calidris pugnax
CGGGACCCGCACCCCGCACCGGTACTGACACTGGGACCGACACCCACACCCAGTACCGGTACTGACACCGGGACCTGCACCGGGACCCGCATCTGCACCCCATACCGGTACTGACACCAGGACCCGCACCGGGACCCCGTATCGGTACCGGCACCCGGACCCGCACCCGGACCCGCACCCACACCCCATACTGGTACTGACACCGGGACCCACACCGGGACCCGCATCCGCACCGGTACTGTCACCGGGACCCGCACCGGGACCCCGTATCGGGACTGACACCGGGACCCGCACCGGGACCCGCACCCGATACCGGCACCCGGACCCACAATGGGACCCGCACCCGCACCCCGTACCGGTACTGATGCTGGGACTGACACCCGCACCCGGTACCAGCACCCGGACCCGCACCGGGACCCGCACCCCGTACCGGTACTGACACTGGGACCCGCACCCCGTACCGGTACTGACACCAGGACCCACACCCGCATCCCGTACCGGTACTGGGACCGGGACCCACACCGGGACCCACACCCGCACCCCGTACCGGTGCTGACACTGGGACCAACACCCGCACCCAGTACCAGCACCCGGACCCCATACTGGTACTGACACCAGTACTGACACTGGGACAGACACCCACATCCCATATCGGTACCGACACCGGGACCCGCACCCGCACCCTGTACCGGCACTGACGCTGGGACTGACACCCACACCCGATACCGGCACCCGGACCCGCACCGGGACCCGCACCCCGTACCAGTACTGACACCAGGACCCATACTGGTACTGACACCAGGACTGGCACCTGCACCCCGTATCGGTACCAACACCAGGACCAACACCCTCACGGGTAGCAGGGCACACACCGCTCACACTCGTGCACACACGTACACACTCGTGTGCACCCCTCAGGCACACTTGTGCACACACTCATATGCACATGCACACATACATGCACACATACACGTACTCACACATGTACACACTCAGACGTGTACACACATACACACACATACCTGTCCCCTCGCCCACTTGCACACACACACACACACTTGTGCACACCCCCATGTGCATTCACACCCCCTTGCACGGGGTGAGCATTGGAGGGGGGTAGAAACCGGCCACAGGAGCTGTTGGGCTGGCCCAGCTCTGGGGACACTGTTGGTGTGACAGGCTTTGGCATTGGGGTCGGGACCCACACCCGCACCCCGTACCGGTGCTGACACTGGGACCAACACCCGCACCCAGTACCAGCACCCGGACCCCATACTGGTACTGACACCAGTACTGACACTGGGACAGACACCCACATCCCATATCGGTACCGACACCGGGACCGAAACCCGCACCCAGTACTGGCACCCGGACCCCGTACTGGGACTGGGACTGACACCAGGACAGACACTGGGACCAACACCTGCACCCGGTACCGGCACCCGCACCCCATACTGGTACTGACACCAGGACTGGCACCTGCACCCCGTATCGGTACCAACACCAGGACCAACACCCTCACGGGTAGCAGGGCACACACCGCTCACACTCGTGCACACACGTACACACTCGTGTGCACCCCTCAGGCACACTTGTGCACACACTCATATGCACATGCACACATACATGCACACATACACGTACTCACACATGTACACACTCAGACGTGTACACACATACACACACATACCTGTCCCCTCGCCCACTTGCACACACACACACACACTTGTGCACACCCCCATGTGCATTCACACCCCCTTGCACGGGGTGAGCATTGGAGGGGGGTAGAAACCGGCCACAGGAGCTGTTGGGCTGGCCCAGCTCTGGGGACACTGTTGGTGTGACAGGCTTTGGCATTGGGGTGGTGGCCTCTCCTGGCACCAGGGGACACGGGGGGGTGTGACCCCCCATCCCAGCGTGGGGACCCCCCTGCCAGAGCAGCCGGGTGTGGGGAGAGGCCGGACCCCTCCATGGAGGTTGGACTGTGCCACGTGGTGGGATGGGGACTGTCCCTGCTGTGCCTGGCATCCCAGGGGTACCCTGACCCCCCCTCCACCCCTGCTGTGCGAGGGGTGGCACATCTTGGGGACAAAGACCCCAAAAGCCTGGGTGGTGGCAGGGATGGACCTTCCCTGCTTGGAAACGGGGAGGGGCTTGGCTTCCCTCTGTGACCCTGGGACTCTTTCGTCAGCTGCTGACACCCGAAACAGGGAACAATTGCTCCTGGCACATGTGCTGGCACCTCACGCCAGTGAGCAGTGACATGTGTCACCCCCGCAGGACACCCGTGTCCCTCCGGTCCCCAGGGGCTTCCTTCTGCAGCCTGGCCCCAGGGACCCCGCTCTGCCCCGATGGCGTGGCTGCAGCAGCATCTCTGCTGCCTCCCAGCTCCTCCTCATCCTCAGATCGGGGCAGGGGACACATCAGTCCTGCCCCGGGGGGGCTCTGGGGACGGGCAGGGGGGTCAGAAGGGAATTAGGGAATGTCACAGCCTCCGCCGCTGTGACGCAGGGCATGGGAGGGAGGATGCTCCCTGGTCACACTAAATTATCATAAAATCATAGAATTGCCCAGGCCGGAAGGGACCTCCAAAGGCCATCTAGTCCGACCTCCCCGCAGTCAGCAGGGACACCCCCAACTAGACCAGGTTGCCCAGGGCCTCATTGAGCCTCTCCTTGAATATCTCCAGGGAAGGGGCCTCAACCACCTCCCTGGGCAACCTGTTCCAGTGCTCCACCACCCTCACAGTGAAGAACCCTCTCCTCATCTCCAGTCTAAATCTGTTCCCCTCCAGCTTGAAGCCATTGCCCCATTAACTCTGGCTGGCAGCTTCCCGGGGGACCTTCCCCCCTGCCAGGAGGTGACAGTGGCCCCCCTGGGCTCCCAGTCCTTCTTTTCTCCCCCAGGAATATTCCTGTCTGGTTTTCCAGTGGGGCAGGTGAGATGTGGGGGGAGAGGCAGGGGGGGGACACACTCGCCCACAGGGCAGAGGTGCACAGAGACCACCTAGAAGACGGCTTCCAACTGTTTCACACCCAGGGGAAAGCAAAAGGAGGGAAACCTGAAGATTTTCCGGGAGGTGAAACGTGGAAAAGGCTGAAATAGCGACCAGGGGGGAGGCAGAGCTGGTATTTCCGTGCTCCTTCCAACATCCGTGTCCTTAACCAACAGGTTGTGCCAAAGACAGGGTGGTTCCTCAGCCAGAAGAAGTAAAATGACCTTGGGGACAGTTTGCTTTTGGGTTCAGGGGGGTTTCTGCAGGAAGAAGGAGACCCCCATGGACAGGGCAGCTCAGCAGGGCAGGGGGAGCACCGGGACCCGCACCGGGACCCGCACCCGATACCGGCACCCGGACCCACAATGGGACCCGCACCCGCACCCCGTACCGGTACTGATGCTGGGACTGACACCCGCACCCGGTACCAGCACCCGGACCCGCACCGGGACCCGCACCCCGTACCGGTACTGACACTGGGACCCGCACCCCGTACCGGTACTGACACCAGGACCCACACCCGCATCCCGTACCGGTACTGGGACCGGGACCCACACCGGGACCCACACCCGCACCCCGTACCGGTGCTGACACTGGGACCAACACCCGCACCCAGTACCAGCACCCGGACCCCATACTGGTACTGACACCAGTACTGACACTGGGACAGACACCCACATCCCATATCGGTACCGACACCGGGACCGAAACCCGCACCCAGTACTGGCACCCGGACCCCGTACTGGGACTGGGACTGACACCAGGACAGACACTGGGACCAACACCTGCACCCGGTACCGGCACCCGCACCCCATACTGGTACTGACACCAGGACTGGCACCTGCACCCCGTATCGGTACCAACACCAGGACCAACACCCTCACGGGTAGCAGGGCACACACCGCTCACACTCGTGCACACACGTACACACTCGTGTGCACCCCTCAGGCACACTTGTGCACACACTCATATGCACATGCACACATACATGCACACATACACGTACTCACACATGTACACACTCAGACGTGTACACACATACACACACATACCTGTCCCCTCGCCCACTTGCACACACACACACACACTTGTGCACACCCCCATGTGCATTCACACCCCCTTGCACGGGGTGAGCATTGGAGGGGGGTAGAAACCGGCCACAGGAGCTGTTGGGCTGGCCCAGCTCTGGGGACACTGTTGGTGTGACAGGCTTTGGCATTGGGGTGGTGGCCTCTCCTGGCACCAGGGGACACGGGGGGGTGTGACCCCCCATCCCAGCGTGGGGACCCCCCTGCCAGAGCAGCCGGGTGTGGGGAGAGGCCGGACCCCTCCATGGAGGTTGGACTGTGCCACGTGGTGGGATGGGGACTGTCCCTGCTGTGCCTGGCATCCCAGGGGTACCCTGACCCCCCCTCCACCCCTGCTGTGCGAGGGGTGGCACATCTTGGGGACAAAGACCCCAAAAGCCTGGGTGGTGGCAGGGATGGACCTTCCCTGCTTGGAAACGGGGAGGGGCTTGGCTTCCCTCTGTGACCCTGGGACTCTTTCGTCAGCTGCTGACACCCGAAACAGGGAACAATTGCTCCTGGCACATGTGCTGGCACCTCACGCCAGTGAGCAGTGACATGTGTCACCCCCGCAGGACACCCGTGTCCCTCCGGTCCCCAGGGGCTTCCTTCTGCAGCCTGGCCCCAGGGACCCCGCTCTGCCCCGATGGCGTGGCTGCAGCAGCATCTCTGCTGCCTCCCAGCTCCTCCTCATCCTCAGATCGGGGCAGGGGACACATCAGTCCTGCCCCGGGGGGGCTCTGGGGACGGGCAGGGGGGTCAGAAGGGAATTAGGGAATGTCACAGCCTCCGCCGCTGTGACGCAGGGCATGGGAGGGAGGATGCTCCCTGGTCACACTAAATTATCATAAAATCATAGAATTGCCCAGGCCGGAAGGGACCTCCAAAGGCCATCTAGTCCGACCTCCCCGCAGTCAGCAGGGACACCCCCAACTAGACCAGGTTGCCCAGGGCCTCATTGAGCCTCTCCTTGAATATCTCCAGGGAAGGGGCCTCAACCACCTCCCTGGGCAACCTGTTCCAGTGCTCCACCACCCTCACAGTGAAGAACCCTCTCCTCATCTCCAGTCTAAATCTGTTCCCCTCCAGCTTGAAGCCATTGCCCCATTAACTCTGGCTGGCAGCTTCCCGGGGGACCTTCCCCCCTGCCAGGAGGGGACAGTGGCCCCCCTGGGCTCCCAGTCCTTCTTTTCTCCCCCAGGAATATTCCTGTCTGGTTTTCCAGTGGGGCAGGTGAGATGTGGGGGGAGAGGCAGGGGGGGGACACACTCGCCCACAGGGCAGAGGTGCACAGAGACCACCTAGAAGACGGCTTCCAACTGTTTCACACCCAGGGGAAAGCAAAAGGAGGGAAACCTGAAGATTTTCCGGGAGGTGAAATGTGGAAAAGGCTGAAATAGCGACCAGGGGGGAGGCAGAGCTGGTATTTCCGTGCTCCTTCCAACATCCGTGTCCTTAACCAACAGGTTGTGCCGAAGGCAGGGTGGTTCCTCAGCCAGAAGAAGCAAAATGACCTTGGGGACAGTTTGCCTTTGGGTTCGGGAGGGTTTCTGCAGGAAGAAGGAGACCCTGGTGGACAGGGCAGCTCAGCAGGGCAGGGGGAGGTGGTGGGGACCTGCTGGTGTCACCGTGCCCCTGGGGACAGGGGACACCTCTGCCAGGCTCTGGCTGTTCCCTTCACCCCACCGTCGGCCACCGGGAGGGTGATGGATGCACCCGGGGGTCCGGAGGGGACCACAGCACCCTCTGATTTCTCTTTGCAGCTGGAGATTGGAGCTGGAGCAATAATGGAGAGGAGATCCGGAGGTGTTTGCTCGGGAGGCTGCAGTTTATAGGGGGCTGCAGCTCACGGGGTGCTGGGGCTGGTGGGGTGCTGCAGATCAGGGGGTGCTGGAGCTCAGAGGGTGCTGTAGATCACAGGGTGTTGTGTCTGGTGGGATGCTGTAGGTCAAGGAGTGCTGTGGACCATGGGATGCTGTAGATCAGGGGGGTGCTGTGGCTGGTGGGGTGCTGTGGCTCACAGGGTGCTGTGGCTGGTGGGATGCTGTAGGTCAGGGGGTGCTGTGGCTCAGGAGATGCTGTGGTCGTTGGGGTGCTATAGATGAGGGGATGCTGTGGCTGGTGGGGCACTGTAGATCATGGGGGTGCTGTGTCTGGTGGGATGCTGTGGATCCAGGGGTGCTGTGGCTCAGGAGATGCTGTGATTGGTGGGGTGCTGTAGATGAGAGGGTGCTGTGGCTGGTGGGG
>NW_015093088.1:188869-216308 GCF_001431845.1 Calidris pugnax
GATTGGAGCTGGAGCAATAATGGAGAGGAGATCCAGAGGTGTCTGCTCGGGGGGGCTGCAGTTTATAGGGGGCTGCAGCTCACGGGGTGCTGGGGCTGGTGGGGTGCTGCAGATCAGGGGGTGCTGGAGCTCAGAGGGTGCTGTAGATCACAGGGTGTTGTGTCTGGTGGGATGCTGTAGGTCAAGGAGTGCTGTGGACCATGGGATGCTGTAGATCAGGGGGGTGCTGCGGCTGGTGGGGTGCTGTGGCTCACAGGGTGCTGTGGCTGGTGGGATGCTGTAGGTCAGGGGGTGCTGTGGCTCAGGAGATGCTGTGGTCGTTGGGGTGCTATAGATGAGGGGATGCTGTGGCTGGTGGGGCACTGTAGATCATGGGGGTGCTGTGTCTGGTGGGATGCTGTGGATCCAGGGGTGCTGTGGCTCAGGAGATGCTGTGATTGGTGGGGTGCTGTAGATGAGAGGGTGCTGTGGCTGGTGGGGAGCTGCAGATCAGGGAGTGCTGTGGCTGGTGGGGTGCTGTAGATCATGGGGGTGCTGTGGATCCAGGGCTGCTGTGGCTGGTGGAGTGCTGTGGCTCAGGAGATGCTGTGGCTGGTGCGATGCTGTAGATGAGAGGGTGCTGTAGATGAGGAGGTGCTGTGGCTGGTGGGGTGCTGTAGATGAGGGGGTGCTGTAGATGAGAGGGTGCTGTGGCTGGTGGGGTGCTGCAGATCACGGGGTGTTGTGTCTGGTAGGGTGTTGCAGATCAAGGGGTGCTGTGGACCATGGGATGCTGTAGATCATGGGGGTGCTGTGGCCGGTGGGATGCTGTAGATCAGGGGGTGCTGTGGCTGGTGGGGTGCTGTAGATGAGGGGGTGCTGTGGCTGGTGCGACGCTGTGGCTGACAAGGTGTCTCTGCTTCCCCAGCACAAGCCCCGCTCCTCGCCAGCCGGAGCCGTGGGGTGTGAGCAAACAGAGCCCAACACAAGCTGTCGTGGCAGCTGCCGCATCGCCCACCACCGCGGGCTGGGGAAAAGGCAGAGGGGACCTCTCCTTCTGGGAGCATCCGTGGGCTCTCCGTTCCCCAGAACACTCCCTGAGCCCTGATGAGCCCCTGAGATGAGACCCAGCAGCATCCTCAGCCGTTGCTCTCAGGTGTCAGCAGCTTCTGCCCTGCTCTGAGACCTCTTCAGATGTGGGAAAGCCACCGTATTGAGCTCTGATGCCTTATTCTGAGCCAGCCTGGGGAGCCTAGCTAAGTGTCCAAAAGATGCTCAGAGATGGCTTGCCATGGCTCCTTGTGCCCCAGGGCTGCTCCTGGGCTCCTGGGCTCATCCAGGAGGCACAGGCAAGACCTCCTGGTGCAGGGAGATAAAGCACCTTCCCGCTGCCAGACCTGAGGCTGGAGGTCCTGGATGGGTGAAGTGTAGCTCCTGAAAGGGACTGAGTTCTCTTTTTCCAGAGAAAATGGAAAAAGGAGAGCATCCCCAGCACCCTACTCCTCCAACCCTGCACCACCATCCCAGCATCCTGCTCCTCCATCCCAGCACCGTGGTCTTCAAACCCTGCTCCTCCATCCCAGCACCTTGCTCCTTCATCCCTGCATCCTGCTCCTGCATCCCAGCACCATGGTCTTCAAACCCTTCTCCTTCATCCCAGCACCTTGCTCCTTCATCCCTGCATCCTGCTCCTGCATCCCAGCACCATGGTCTTCAAACCCTTCTCCTTCATCCCAGCACCTTGCTCCTTCATCCCTGCATCCTGCTCCTGCATCCCAGCACCATGGTCTTCAAACCCTTCTCCTTCATCCCAGCACCTTGCTCCTTCATCCCTGCATCCTGCTCCTGCATCCCAGCACCATGGTCTTCAAACCCTTCTCCTTCATCCCAGCACCTTGCTCCTTCATCCCTGCATCCTGTTCTTTCATGGCAGCACCCTGCTCCTCCATCTCATCTCCTTGCTCCTCACTCCTCCATCCCATCTTTCTGCTCTTCCAACTCTCCTCTTCCATCCCAGTGTCCATCTCTTCAAACCCTCCTCCTCCATCCCAGCGCCCTTCTGCTCCCTCCCATCACCCTGTCCCTCCATCTCTGCATCCTGCTCCTCCAACCCTGCTCCTCCACCCCAGCATCCTGCTCCTCCATTCCAGCTCCTTGCTCCTCTATTCCAGCACCCTGCTCTTCCAACCCTGCTCCTCCATCCCAGCGTCTCCTTGCTCTTCCCTCCCTTCTCCTCCACCCCAGCTCCCCGCCGGATTTGTCTCCTCTCCCTCTCCCCTTCCCTCCCCTCGGCAGCCCGGCTGTGACTCATGCCCTCTGCAGCTCAGAGACTCTCAAACTCCGGCCACTTCTGCCTCTCGAAAGCCACAAATGCATCGGGGCTCGAGCAAGGCCATTTACTCCCTCCCCGCTGCCATCGCAGCTGCCAAAAATAAAATAAAAAAATAAAAAAAATAAATCCCGGCATCTCCTTGCTCTTCCCTCCCTTCTCCTCCACCCCAGCTCCCCGCCGGATTTGTCTCCTCTCCCTCTCCCCTTCCCTCCCCTCGGCAGCCCGGCTGTGACTCATGCCCTCTGCAGCTCAGAGACTCTCAAACTCCGGCCACTTCTGCCTCTCGAAAGCCACAAATGCATCGGGGCTCGAGCAAGGCCATTTACTCCCTCCCCGCTGCCATCGCAGCTGCCAAAAATAAAATAAAAAAATAAAAAAAATAAACCGACAAGACCTCCTAAAAAGCAAACTGTGCTGTCTCTCTTCCGGCTGTGCTGTCGAGTCACTCCCAAAAGGCTTTTTATTTTGTCTTCGCGGGATCCTAATGCATTTCTGCCCCGACAGCCAGACACCGGGTCCCGCGGGGAAGGGGTGGGCTGACCAGGCTCCTGCGGCAGCTCCGTCCTCTGTGCCCGCAGTCGGGGGCTGTGTCCTGGTCCTGCTGTCCCTGCCACCACCCTTGGGCTGGTGGTGTGGACATTTGCTTCACAGCACTGCCCCGAGAGATGGGTTTGGGGGCTGGGAACCTTGGGGAAAGGTTAGGGTTCCCCATCCTCACATCTCGGGAGGGAAGAAGAGCAACACCCCTGGGACCAGCTCCCACCCCAGCCCAGGAGATGGACCAGGGGGTTGGGACATGAGCTCTGCAAGGGCTCCAAGGGATGGGATGGGATGAGTGGGATGGGATGGGATGGGATGTGCTGGGACGAGCTGGGATAGGATGGAATGTGATGTCTTGGGATGGGATGAGTTGGCTTGGGATAGGATGGGATGGGATGGGTTGGGAAGGGAGGGTTTTTCCAGGCAGAGCAACTAAAAAGGGTCCTCTGAGACCCCAGGGCAGAGGGATAGTCCCTTTTACATAGAATTGTAGAATTTTTTGGGTGGGAAGGGACCTTAAAGCCCCCCCAGTGCCACCCCCTGCCCTGGGCAGGGACACCTCCCACCACACCAGGTTGCTCCAAGCCCCCTCCAACCTGCCCTTCAACCCCTCCAGGGATGGGGCAGCCACAGCTTCTCGGGCCAACCTGGGCCAGGCTCTCACCACCCTCCCACCAAACAAGTTCTTCCCCACAGCTCAGCTCCATCTCCCCTCTTGCAGTGTCCAACCCTTCCCCCTCCTCCTAGGGCTCCCCTCCCTCCTCCAGAGTCCCTCCCCAGCTTTCCTGGAGCCCCCCTTCTTGAGGGACTGGCAGGGGCTCCAAGGTCTCCCCGGAGCCTTCTCTTCTCCAGGCTGACCCCCCCCAACTCTCTCAGCCCCCCCTCCCAGCAGAGGGGCTCCAGCCCTCCCAGCATCTCCGGGGCCTCCTCTGGCTCCGCTCCAACAGCTCCATGTCCTTCTGCTGGTGGTGGCCCCAGAGCTGGAGGCAGCACTGGGGGGTGTCTCCCAAGCGCCGAGCAGAGGGGCAGACTCCCCCCATGGCCGTGCTGCCCACGGGGCTGGGGATGCAGCCCAGGGTGCGGGGGGTTTCTGGGCTCCAGCGCACGTTGAGGGGCGTGTGGAGCTTCTCACCCACCAACACCCCCAAGACCACCTCCGCAGGGCTGTTCTCATTCCCTTCATCCACGAGTCTGTAGTGATACCAGGGGTTGTCCTGACCCAGGTGCAGGACCTTGCACTCGCCCTGGTTGAACCTCATGAGGTTCACATGGGCCCACTCCTCCAGCCTGTCCAGGCAGCAGCACCCGAGCACCCGCTTTCGGGGAGCCCTGGCCGAGCTCAGAGCTCTCTGCCCGCAGGGCTGGTGGCCGGCAGAGCTTGCCAGCCCTTGGGCTGTGGCCAGCAGATCTCAGCCCAGCGGAGAGAAGCATCACCCCGGGTGATTTGGGGCCTGGGTTTCTTCTTTCCAAGCACTGGGAAGCAGCAAAGTTTGGGTAACGGACCCCAAACTGCCAGGCGTGGTGCTGCCCCAAATCTGGCACCCCCATCCACCAAGAGGAGACTCAGAGTCCCCCTCTCTGGCAGTGCCTGCAGCTGCCTCCACTGAAGGGGGAACCTGTTAACCCTGAAGCCTAATGATGGACGTAACGGACCCCAAACTGCCAGGCGTGGTGCTGCCCCAAATCTGGCACCCCCATCCACCAAGAGGAGACTCAGAGTCCCCCTCTCTGGCAGTGCCTGCAGCTGCCTCCACTGAAGGGGGAACCTGTTAACCCTGAAGCCTAATGATGGACATCTAGAAGTATCAGGAAAGGAAAAGCTTCCTGACAGCAGCCCTGGGTGGGATCAAAATTTCTTCTGGATTTCATGAAAAATGGGAAAAACCCCAGGTCAGAAGAGGAGTAGAACAGCCCTATCCCTCTCTGGACACTTCCAGCCTCAGGAGTTTACTCTGAAATCCCCACATCGTAGTACATCTAGGAAAGGAAAGGAAAAGCTTCCTGGCAGCAGCCCTGGGTGGGATCAAAATTTGTTCTGGATTTCGTGGAGAATGGGAAAAACCCCCAGGTCAGAAGAGGAGTAGAACAGCCCTACCCCTCTCTGGACACTTCCAGCCTCAGGAGTTTACTCTGAAATCCCCACATCGTGGTGGAAATCTTGGGGAAGTGGCTTCATCGCAGGTGTTCTTCAGACCCAGGGTTTTGTTTAGGTCCATCTCAGGGTCTCAGGTTGGGAATTAGCTAATTCCTGGTGGGGTGGCAGGAGCCAGGGAGGCCAGTCCTGCTCCCAGTCTCACGAAATGCAGGTGTCGCTCTGCTACGTCTGCCCTGGAATCTCTGGGAAGCTGGAGACCATCGGCAGAGAAGTGTTGACCTCCTCCAGCTCAGGTGAAACCTGGGAGGGAAGAGGGACGGGGATGAGCAGTAGGTCTATGAGAAGAGATCTCAAATCCTCCATGTCCACACCCAGCAAATCTTCTCCCCCCAAAGGAATTTCTGCACAGGATGCTGCCAGACCCCATCAATGCCCACTCCTGGGTAGATCCCCTGCCAAAGCATGTGGGATTCGAGCCCTCCCAAGCTGTTTCCCAAGGAAGGGAGCATGGAGCTGGCCTGGATGAAGCTCAGAGCCCTGCTTGCAGGGAGGAATGGGGCAAATCCACCCCTGGGATGGCCAATGCTGGCCTGGCTTCTGCAGAGCTGCTTTTACGGGCAGAGGGTCTTGTCAAGGCTGCTCCATCCCTCCCTGGGGTAAGGTGACCACAGGAGTGAGGAGTACAGGGATGTAATAAACTTTTTTTTTTTTTAAATAGTTTGACAGGCACAACTTTTTTTCCTGGCAGAAGGTTGAACTCTTCACCATTCATTTACGAGCCTTGCTGATAAATCACGGAGCTTCTCTGCTGACCCCAGCACCATGGACCTTCCCAGCCCAGGTCCTGCAGGAGCAGGGAAGCTCTGGACGGACGTTGCCTTCTGGGTCCAGCGGTGCAGGGAAGAGCTGGGCTCCACTCGCAGCTACTTGGACCTTCCCTTTTCCAGGAGGTCGTTGCCCTCTTGGAGACCTCCCAAAGCCCCGTCCGTCAGGAGGAGCGGGGTGATTCAGCACATCCTCCACACGGTCTTTAAACCAGGGTGAGACGAACCACCCTCCGAGATGCTGATTGCTCACTCCAGACTGCGGAGGGGGGAGCGAGTTGCTGGACTTAAAATAGATAGAAAACCTTTAGCTGGCTACAGAAACGGCAAGACTATCATTATTTAAGTAGATCAAGCGAACCGAAGTTATTCAGCTCAAAATGGGGCGAGGGAGGGCTCGTTGGAGCTGATGTGAAGGTTTTTTTTTTCCGGCCTGTCCCATGCTCTGGCGGGGCTGGCGGGGAGAGGAATTCTCTCTCGCAAGTGCTTTTTTAAGAGCCCACACTCTGACGGGGCCGAGACACGAGATCAAACCCACGGCAAACGGCGAAGCCACCAGGGAACTTTCCCAAACGCCTGTTGTGATTCATTTGAAGCACATACTTTCGCTGTCACCGAAAAAAAAAAAAAATGAAAAGACGGGACCAAGAATGCTAATAAACTACAAGCAATGTAAATATAGAGCGGCGCAGTCAAAACAAGGCAAACCCAGCATTTGTTCTGATTTTTAAGTGACACACAAAAGGAGACGTGCCCAGGGAGGGCTTCGCCAGCGGCCGATAACCCCGGCGGAGGGGTGGCTTGTTTTCCTCCCAGGCTGTGTGGAAACAGGTTTCCCAGCCCAAAACACAACAAGCGTTTTTTTTTTTCAGGACCAAAACACCCTTATCTGGATTCCTCTTGGCTGGAAAAGCCAAGCCCTGTATCTCACTGTCCCACGTGCACGGCCAGGAAAGGAGAGGAGGAGCGGGGAGGAGTAACTTGGCTTGGGCTGCCTCTTGCATGAGATGCTCCTTGTTTCCCACCACCAGGATGTGGGAGAAGTTGGAGCCCAACGTGTGGCTGCCCCACGTGATGGCACCGTGGTCCTTGTGCCTGGAGCTGTCGTGGGCACCACCAGCATAGCCAGAATAGCATCATTTCTGCTCAAGGAATAGGTGGTGGGGTGTCCTGCCCCCAGTCCCGTGCTCTCACCTGAAGCTGGGTGCATCCAGGGTGGGATGGAGCCAGGTACATCCTGGGGTGGGTGAACAGGAGGCATTGCCTGGGTTTGGCCATGGTTACACCCTGCTGCACCCCCAGAGCTTGGCTTCAGAGGGGGCTTCCCTCCTTGTGCCTGCTTGGGGTGGGGGACAGATGCTGCATCCCCCAGACCTGTGCCCTCAGCATCACTCAGGGGCTGCATGTGCACTCCAGAGCAGCATCTTCTCCCTCCCTGGGACCTCTAACACAGCAGCAGTGCCCCAAAATGGGTGGCATTCAGTGAGGTACAGCAACCTTGGGGTGTTCTTGGGGTGTTCAAGTTGACCATGAACCAGCAATGTGCCCTTGTAGCCAAGAAGGTCAATAGTCTCCTGGGGGGCCTCAAGAACAGTATGGCCAGCAGGTGGAGGGAGGTCATCCTGCCCCTCTGCTCTGCCCTGGGGAGGCCACAGCTGGAGCACTGGGACCAGTTCTGGGCTCCCCAGTTCCAGAAGGACAGGGAACTGCTGGAGAGAGTCCAGTGGCGGCTGCGAGGATGATGAGGGACTGGAGCATCTCTCTGCTGAGGAAAGGCTGAGGGACCTGGGGTTGTTCAGCTGGAGAAGAGCAGACTGAGAGGGGACCTCATCGATGCTGAGCAAGAACTAATGGGTGGGTGGCAAGAGGATGGGGCCAGACTCTTCTCAGTGGTGCCCGGGGACAGGACGAGGGGCAATGGGCACAAACTGGGACATGGGAAGTTCCGTCTAAACATGAGGAGGAACTTCTTTCCTGTGAGGGTGGCGGAGCCCTGGCAGAGGCTGCCCAGAGAGGTGGTGGAGTCTCCTTCTCTGGAGACATTCAAACCCCCCTGGACATGTTCCTGTGGGACCTGCTCTGGGTGGACCTGCTCTGGCAGGGGGTTGGAGGAGATGATCTCCAGAGGTCCCTTCTGACCCCTGTGATGCTGTGATTCTGGGGTCTGCCCTCATGCCTGCAAGTTCTTCTCCTCCCCACCACCTCTCCACGCCAGGGAGATGTCTGCAGGGCTGTGCCAGGCTTACGCAGAGCCCAGCAAAGCTGCAATAACAACAGGGCTGTTTGGCTGGCCGAGGTCGAGACGAGCTGTGAGCTGCTGCCAAGGGCCCGTTCCTCTGCCAAGGGCACGGGGCACGGGCTTTCGGCACCTGCCCACGAGGCTCGCTCAGCTGAGGAGTCGCTGCTGGCACCCACCCGGCCCTTTGGGAAAGATCTCTGCACTTTGGGAAAAGTCCTGGGTTACCTATGAGAA
This sequence comes from Calidris pugnax, assembly GCF_001431845.1. Taxonomy (NCBI): domain Eukaryota; kingdom Metazoa; phylum Chordata; class Aves; order Charadriiformes; family Scolopacidae; genus Calidris; species Calidris pugnax. The sequence continues at coordinate 197,113 of NW_015093088.1, forward strand.
GGATATAAATGGTGAACGGTCACGCCGTGCCAGACCCCAGCAGTGCTCATGGTGTTGGCTCTGACTGGGATGGCACTGGTGAGGCCCCACCTCGAGTGCTGGGTCCAGTTTTGGGCCCCTCACAACAAGAAAGAGCTTGAGGTGCTGGAGCGTGTCCAGACAAGGGCAAGGGAGCTCATGGGACCTCTCCTGCATCCCAGCCTGGTGTTTGCTGGTCGTTGGCAGCTGGAAAGATGTGGGGAGCCCACCCTTGCTGTCCTGAGACCCTGGAAACTCCTACCACCAATGAGCCAAGTGAGACCACCTCTAGCTTCTCCCTGGCCACGATGTGGAAGAAAGCCATCATCCAAGCCATCATGTTGCTCCCTTACAAGGCTGAGGGCAATAGGGGATGGGAGAGAAGAGACATGAAGGAGGGTTGACATATGGAGCAGTGCCATAAAAATGAGATGACACTGGTTGCCCCCTACAGCCAAGTCCACCCCAGTTATCTCTAGAGAAGCAGGAATCCCACCAGTGGGATCTCTTTGACCCTCTAGGAGACACCAGGAAAAGCAACTGTAAGACTGAAGCCCACCCTGACCCACCATCTCTGGGGAGGAGATGGCTGCAGCCTCTTCCCCCTAAAACCCAGCAGTGAAATGCATCGTGCTGCTGGCGGAGCTGAGGATTTTAATCCTATTTCTCAAATCGTTTTGTTTGTTGTCACGACAACCCAGGATTTCAGCTCCCTTCCCAGAGTGTTCTCAAGCAAGCCATCTCCCTGGCAGGCTGGACCTGGACCTTGATGAATTTTATAAGTTACCTGCTGGAGGAAAGTACATGGGATGGGTGCCACCAGGGCTGGGACGGGCTCTGGTGATGGAGGGACAAAACCTTCTGCTCATGGGAGCATCCGAGCACTGGATGTTCTGCAGACAAGAAGGAAATCCCTAGAGGACAGGGAGTGCAATTGGTTCCAGACACCCTTTGTGAAGGAGAGCACTGGTGGTGGTTTCACAGGGTGCAAGTCCTCTTCTCCTTCCCCATATGTGCCCAAGGAAGTCCCCTGGTGAGGCAGCAGGCCCCGGGGCTGAGCAGAAATCATCCCTTCCCCGAAGCTGCAGTGGGGGCCACCACTCTGGTGACATTGCTCAGGCTCCCTTGTGGGTTTTCCTAAAAGGACTCTTTTTTTCTGAGAACTGAGCATGTCCAGGCTGCCAGAGGCCATAGGATCTCTTAAGTTTCTGGAGCTGCAGTTGGTGTAGGCAACTGTGGGCAGTTGGACCTTGGAGTGAAGCCAGGGAGAAACAAATGTCATGAGAGACACCATCTGGACACCAGCATCTCCGGTCCTGGAGCCAGCAAGCACCATCTCTTCTCAGCTCAGCCAGTCCTTGGCCACGGTTTGGCCTTTGGGACCACCGTGTTCCCACAGCTGCAGGGAAGGATGAGAGGACGGACCTGCTCTAATAAAATCTAAAAATTTTCTTCTTTCCAGCAGCAGGTTGCCCTGGTTCTGTCTCTGTTGCCGGACGGGCCACCCACTGCCCAGCATCCAGGCTGTGTCCCAGGACCAGGCCCACAGGCAGAGCTGGATCCGGCCCCTTCCCGTGTCCCGCTCAGCGATCCAGATGGCTCCTCCACAGGATGCTGTGACCCAGATCACGTCCCTTCTCCTGCCGTGGCTGCCCCAGAGCCCTTGCTGGGAACGCTGTGGGCTCCTGGCCACCGTGGCTCATGCCCATACGGCTGGCATCGGGTGTATCACTGCGTGCGGGGATGAAGGGCAAAGCCCCAATTCATCTCCTTTCCACCCAGCCCTGAGACTGGGCATCGGTCCACGCCGTTGGCAGAGGTTCATCTTCGCTGGAGCAGCCAAGGATTGCACTAAAAATCCTGGGAAAGAGCGGAGAGGAGGGGGCGGCTGTTGGGCTGGGAAGAGGTGGTGATGGGGGGGTCTCCTCACCTCTTGGAATGTCACACTCCAGCCAAAAAACTGGGCAGAGGCTCCCATGGTACCTGGGAGGCTCCTGGCATTTGTGTCCTGAGCAGCAAAAGGGCAAGAGGCGTCACAGGTGAGTCACAGGCACTGGGGAAATAGGGAACTCAAATCTATAATCGGCTTCTCCTGCTGAGATCCAAGGCTGGGAGCCACCCTCTGCCAAGAGGAAATACAAACGTTTGGGGTTTTTTTTAAAAAAAAAGTTGGGGGGGAACGGGGGAATGAAGAAGAGAGGGATTATTCAAGGATGCGGCGTGAATCATAGGGTACAACCAGAGGTTGCTTTCCAGGAGGCCACAGGAGCAAAGCACCGAGTCAAAAGGCAAACCACAGTGCCTGGCAAAAGGAGATGAGAGATGTGCTCATCTCTGTGGCTTTGCTGTGGGTCTGTGGGGCCACAGAGCTGCGAGAAAAGCCAAGGTGAGCTGGAGGTGGCACGGGGTCAGCAGATGTCTCAAGAGGACCTGCTTTTCAGGGTCTCTTTGCTCCTTTTGCTGTCTGGTTTTGAGCATCGGAAGATGAAGAAGGTTGTAGTTTCCCAAAACACCCCTGAGCTGGGAGCTGGAGAACTCAGGGAAGCATGTTCAGACCAAAAGTAGGTATTTAATGATCCCAGCTTGTGATCCAGATGTCCATGAGTATGTATCTAATGCTATTTGTGATGCTCTCAGGTCCCATCTTCTGGTCCAGAAAGCCATGGATCTCCCATGAGTGTTTTTTGTCACCTCAGCGAGCCCATGGGGAGGTCTTGGGCACCCTCCTGGGCCCCCTGGGTACCTCAGGTGGATCAGGCCACCTACATTGAGTAAGTGACTGCCTTGAGTCCATAGCATCATGAGAGGTTGTTCACACTCTTTCTGCTCAACAGACATTTCCAAAGTTGGGATGTCCTGGCCCTAGACGAAACCTTCTGCTTGTCCTGAGCTCTTCCTGACACATCCTTGTTAACCTGTTCTTGAAAGTCCCCCTTGGCTGATCTTGGGGGTCCAGACCAGCAGTTTCCTCTTCTTTCCAGAAAGATTTCCCTTCACTTTTGCTGAGTTTCCAGCCTGGGTTTGGTTGTTTTTTATTTGGTTTTTTCTGCTGGCCACCAGGACACCTCCAGAGGCAGGATAGTCCCTTCCTATTTGCAGACATCTGCTTTGCATTTGAAAACCGGGGTCAGGTCTCCCTGGAACCATCTCTTCTCCACACCAAAGCGATTCCTGTTCCTCCCCACCGCTGCCCGCAGGTCATATTTTCTGAACCACTGGAAGCAGCCGGAGCAAAGGCACCGGGGAAGCAGTGTGGGATCTCAAGAGCATCTGCACTGGCCCCGGCGGTGAGCGCAGGGGAAGGAAAGACACGAGGATGACCGAGCTCTCGGCTGTCACACCAAGAGTTCTTTGAAGCAAGAACAGAACGGCGTCGGGGAGCGGAGAGAGGCATGAAAGCCACCACCGCCTGATATGACAGCAGAGGAATGAAATCAGAGAAAATCCAATTTCCACCGGAGAGCAAAAAATAAACCCTGACAAGCGAGGGGAGGAAGGGAACGGCGTGTTCCCAAAACCACCACTTCCCCGGGCGATGTGCACAACCCAACCCGACAGGCACCGGCGCACGTCCCACAGCCCCGGGGTCACGGTCCCCAGGGAGGATGGGGACCCTGAGATGTCCCCTGCAGAGTCTTGTGCTCTGCCCTTCCCAGGGCTGCGGTCCCAGACCAGCTCGTTACCTCGGGCTGTGCGTGGTGCCCTTGGTTACAAACCCCTTGGAGACCAGCAGAGAGGAGCCCAGAGGGGCCGGGGATGGGCTGTGTCAGCGCTAACGAGCCCTGATGGGCTCCATCCCAGCCTCGTGATGGCACTGAGGACCTCAGTGGGGACCAGGGCAGCTTTTGCACATCAGCCAGAATCAGGTGTGAGTGGCAGGGATGGAGTGGGGTGATGTTTGGTGGTGTGAGGACTTCTCAGTCCCCTGGCTGAGACCTTTCCAGCCAGTTCTCTGCTGGGGGTCCCTGCTTTGCAGAGTTGGTGCAGATGGGCATAGGGTCCATAGAGTTGCTCTAGTGCTCTGTGAGGACAGGCTGGTGCTCGGTGTGAGTGGCAGGGATGGAGTGGGGAGATGTTTGGTGGTGTGAGGTCTTCTCAGTCCCCTGGCTGAGACCTTTCCAGCCAGTTCTCTGCTGGGGGTCCCTGCTTTGCAGAGTTGGTGCAGATGGGCATAGGGTCCATAGAGTTGCTCTAGTGCTCTGTGAGGACAGGCTGGTGCTCTGTGTCCTCTAGATGCTGCTGGGAGGACAGGCTGAGAGTTGGGGGATTCAGCCTGGAGAAGAGAAGGCTCCACAGAGACCTTGGAGCCCCTGCCAGTCCCTTAAGAAGGGGGGCTCCAGGAAAGCTGGGGAGGGACTCTGGCTGAGGGAGGGGAGCCCTAGGAGGAGGGGGAAGGGTTGGACACTGCAAGAGGGGAGATGGAGCTGAGCTGTGGGGAAGAACTTGTTTGGTGGGAGGGTGGTGAGAGCCTGGCCCAGGTTGGCCCGAGAAGCTGTGGCTGCCCCATCCCTGGAGGGGTTGAAGGGCAGGTTGGAGGGGGCTTGGAGCAACCTGGTGTGGTGGGAGGTGTCCCTGCCCAGGGCAGGGGGTGGCACTGGGGGGGCTTTACGGTCCCTTCCCACCCAAACCATTCTGTGATTCTATATAGATGAACCTCTGCTGGGGAACAAGCCCAGCGAGGCTCAAGAGGTACCATCAGCCCTACCATCTCACGTTCCCCTTGATGAAGTTGGTTTATCAAAGTGCTCCCCTGATGCAACAGGACCGTGGGTCTATAGCTCATCTGGGAGGGGCTTGCTGGGGGTGTCACAGTCCGTTCTGGGAAAGCTCTGGGGGGCAGGAGGGGAGTGGGTTGTACAGAGCTTGTCGGCATGGCCATGGCAAAATCCCAGGTGAGGAAGACCAGAGTTAATCCACCGGTGGCGCGATGCTTTCCTAGTATGTGGGAGGTGGGGAGCTGTTTGTGGCCAATCTCCTTGTTCTGGGAAAGCTTTGGGGGGCAGGAGGGGAGCGGGTTGTACAGAGCTTGTTGGCGTGGCCATGGCAAAATCCCAGGTGAGGAAGACCAGGGTTAAACCACCGGTGGCACGATGCTTTTCTAGTATGTGGGAGGTGGGGAGCTCTTTGTGGCCAATCTCCTGCCCACCCTGCCTGAGTATTTTCCAATTCACAGTCCCCAGCTTTTCCAATTCACATTTTGTTAGCACGCCCACAGCAGTGTAATTTTGTGTTTTCCTCTCTAATTACCCAAATAACTGCACAAAGACGGCTCCCAGCAGGTACAGAGCATCCCGTCTGCCGTGGGTTTCTCCTCGCTGCTGGTGATTCAGCCTGGCAGCTTCAGTGCCTGGGGACCAGGGAACCAGCTTTCTTGAAAACAAGCTACTTCCCCTCAGAGCCTGGAGGTTTCATCTCCCTTTATGTTCATCCTCGCAGATGAAATATCCCTTCTTGCAGGTGATGCATCTCAGGGATCCACGTGAGCATCTGCAGTGGGGTCCTGGGCAGGGAGAGGGGTCTTGGGGCTGTGGAGGAGGAAGGATCCAAGTGACAACAGCGTCAGGGAGAGCTTTGTGCTCCTTTTCTCTTGCTTCGGGGTCCTGCAGACACACAACGCTTTGAAGAGGTCTTACTTCTTAATTATTATCTTTTTCAGAGGAGTTTTCTGATTCACAGAAAACCTCGCAAATTCAATCATAGAATTATTTATGTTGGAAAAGACCTTTAAGAGTCCGACTTTTAAGGTAGAATTGCCAACTCCGTCACTAAGCCAGGCCCCTCAGCACCACATCTACACGTCTTCTAAATACCTCCAGGGATGGTGACTCAATCCCCGCCTTGGAAATGGTGCAAAAGCCATATCCTGGCTAATCTCCTGCTGGATCTTGAGCTGAAGAGACCTTGAGGCTGCAGGAGACTTTGTCACCCTCCTGGCTTTGCTCTGTGTCCTCCACCCCTACTCCCCACAGCAAGTCTGGACTCCACAGTGTCCCCCATGGGTGGGAGATCCCATCCCAGCTGTGGGTGACTATGGCCAGTCCAGCAGCTGCCACAGAAGGTTCTTCATCCCCCAGATCATATCCTTTGTCTGCTCCATCACCCTTGAGGCCCTGCCCCATGTGTCTTGTGCCAGGAGCTGCCCCCACCATGTGCCACTGCTGAGTCCCAAGCCCCATGGATCGTCACTTTGCAGGCAGCTCCCTTTGCCATTCATCCAGAAGATGAGAGCTAGCAGGGGTGAGAAGACAGATGCAGCACTCCCATCCTCCAGCTGACCCCCATGACTCCTCCAGAACCACTTCTGGGGCTCAAGCAGCACATCTGGAGGATGGAAACTGCATCTGGCCAGCTTTAGATGCTCAGGACCAGGCACTGCTCTGGCTGGCAGAAGGAGCATCCCCTCCAGGATCATGCCCAACATCAGCTTTGCCAGTTGGACGTTGATAAAAGCCCTTGAGCCCCTCCTCTGATAGAGGCTGATGATGCTGGCGATGCCCCAGTGGACTTTAACTCCAGCTTCATTGCCCTCCCCTTTCTTTCTTTGTTTCTTTCTTTATTGTTTCGATGAAAAGGGATCTGAAGAACAAGCTCCAAACAGCTATTTTAAGGGGAGCAACCTAATGCACAAAAAAGCCCGCTTTTCTGCCAAAATGGCACGGCGACGCGGCGGCGCGCTTGTCTTCTGCACCCGAGCCCCATGCCCAATTTAGGCGAAACTATTTGCCATTAGAGGCAATAGATACCGCAGGGTTTTCCCAGACCCATCTCCTCGGGTAGTCACCTTCGCAGGAGATGGTGGCTCTTGCCTTGTGCCCATGAGGGAAGGAGGTTTGTGGCCAGGCTGGTGGTCCCACACCCCATCGTATCTCCCTTGCTGCATCCCAGCTGGATGGATGGGGTGGAGTGGACAACAGCTCTGTATGAGTTGGGGTCATGCTTTTTGTGGGGTGAGGACCAGCTTCTGGCATGCAGGGACATGGCATTGGCATGCTTTGTGGCAGCTTCTGGCATGCAGGGACATGGCATTGGCCCCTCTGTGATGTCCCAGCACCACGCAGACGTAGGGAGGGATCTGCTCTCCTTCACCTTGAGAGCAGAAGAGCTGCTGGGAGCTATCAAATATTGATGCGTTCCATTTACGAGGCCCTCAGAGCCCGGTTGTGGTCAGTGGGGGGAGAGGCTGACGTTCTCCATCTCTTCCAGAGTGGTGCAGATGATCGATGTCAGTGCTGGGAACAGAAACAGGGACCTCCCTGGTGCCCTTGTCCCCATCCCATCAGCTGTGAGCTGGAGATGACACTGGTCCTTGCTCTTGCAGATGGTCGGCCACTTCGCCTGGTGAAACCCCTGGTTTTCTGCACCCTCCTCAGCGTGTCCCAGCTTGCCATCATGCCTTCCAGGCACCGGGGCAGAAGCAAAGCCATCAGATCCCAAGCTGCAGGGACCAGCTCCCCCTCTATGACACCACACAATCCCTGGAGATGGTTTTCTGCTGGCACTGAAGGACGTGGGGAACGGCAGCGTGAAGAACACAGGCTCAGCAGGAGATGCTGCAGAGTAGCAGGGACATTGGTGGGATGGGGATGGGATGGTTGGGCAGGACTCTCTTGGCAGAGGACATCCATCAGAGCTGGGACATGCTGAGTGCCAGTGGTGGGCTCAGCCATTTTCAGGGGATGGAGAGGATTTGGTGGGGATTAGGGTTTCCCTTCTCTTCCTCTGGGCTTTTTAATCACTTCCAAGCACCTGCTGAAGGCTGCTGCTAAAGACGGGATCCTGATTCCATGCCTTTAGGGTCTCTGCAAGAAGCACACATGGTGAAAGCTCATGTTGGTTCTCAGTCCCAAGGTGGTCTCAGGACTCTGCGAGAGGGTCCCCGGGCTGGGTGCTTACAAGTCCAACCCCCTTCCTGGGGTTACACCATGGACGAAGGTCCTCCTGGAGCAGGGTTCTCTCCTGAACATTTTCCAGTGTCCCTTGCCACCATCAGCTCAGTCCCCAATGTCCCAGACAGCCCCATGACACGCTCAAAGGTGTCCTGCTCTGAGCCTGCACCCTCTGTCCCCACTGTCCCCGTGAGGGACGAGCGTGGTGTGAGCACCCTGGGTGATGCCACCACAATCCTGCAGAGCAAAGCTGCTAAAAATACCCTCCCTGCCTGGGAGCGGTGACAGCTAAAACCGCCTCTCCCTGATTTACAGCATCTCCAGCTGCGGCCTTGGCTCCCCGGGGCATCACGGCCACGCTGGGCCCCATGGGATCACAGAGACTGAGTTTTGGGGTTATTTTCCCAATGAAAGGAGGAGAGCCCCAACACCTGTGCTCCAAGGAGCCCATCAAGAATCCTGCACCATATGGCCTCTCCTCTTTCCCATTCCACTCCCCTTCCCATTTCCCTTCCCCTCTACCCAAAAAGGTGAGAAGCAGCCCCAGGATTCAAATCCACATCTTTAATCCGGCCAGAAACATGTTCAGACTCGGGCTCTCTATGCTCTCTGCCGAGACTCCAGATGTCCATAAATTTGGGCTTGTGTGGGGCTTGGTTGTGGGGCAGAACCCCCCTGATGCTGTCCTGGGATGGGACAGAGCTGGGAAATATGGGAGCACCACAGCGGAGCATCCCTTGCTGCTCGGCGTGCCGGAGGTTGGAGGATGCAGGATGCTGCTTCTCCCTTCCCAGATCCCCCACTTGCTTCCCCCAGTGTCCCCAGCTACTGCTGGTGTCCTCAAGTGGGGACAGGGGAGCAGCGGGAGGAGTGACAAGTGCCCACTCGTCCAGCTGGAGTGGCCCAGAGAGGGTCTGGAGAGCCCACCTCCTCCTCGCTTCCAGAAATGGTGGATTCGACCTGGAATTACCCGCGTTGAATAACTGGCTTCCCCTGGAAGGAGTGGGCAGAGTGGAAGATCCCCAGACGTTTGTCAGAGGGCTTCGCCGTGTGGGAGGTGGCGGCGTCATCCCCAGCGACTCCATTCAGAAATCACCGATGATGCAAAAAAAGAAAAAAAAAAAAAAAAAAACATCTGAAATGGAGGAAGCGCCAGGATCCCGGTTGCCCAGACAACGGGTTTGGACCCCCTTGTCTGCATGCTTGATGACTCAGTCCTTAATTACACGGCCCAGGCTCGTGGTTGCCTGCAGGAGCTCCTGAGGAGCAGGAGTGATCCCAGCCGAGGTGGGAGCAGGCACAGCCCATGGTCTGCCTTCTCCAGGCCCACCGAAGAGATCTCCCAGTTGAAGGCCAGTTTTTTCCCCAATAACCAGAGGACCATCACCCCGGGATTGGGGTCGGCTGAGTCCTGGGGACACCAGGGACACAGGACCGGGGGCTCCAGCTCCTGCAGGGGTGCCCAGGGAAGGGCAGGAACCAGGGTGGCAGCTGTGGTCACAAGGCAGCATCACCCACCTCTTTAAGACATTTGGTTTTTTCCCCTCGCTTTCAGCGCTGCAAGAAAATCACCAGCAAGATCCGCTCCTGACTTTTATTTAAAATCCCATCATGTCATGCTTTTTTATTTGCTTGTGTGCCTTTCACGCTTGCCATCTGCCAGCATCCCCTCTCCCCAAAGCTCGCTCCCACCGGGGGCTTCGGATCGGGGAATAAAACTGCTGGGCAGGGAATAAATAATTCATGGGGCACAGCCACCGAATGCGGCATCCGAAGGCCATGGCGTGGTGGGTATGAAACAGTCCCACTGCGGCACGGAGGCCAAATGACATCGCTGTCCCCAGCTTGGTTCTGCTGCCAGCATCTGCCAGGGCTTGGGAGCACCATGTACCTGCTGCCTCTTCGCCCAGAAGATGAGGATTCCAGGCAGGGAAAAGAGAGGGAGACTTGGGCTTTAAATAAGAAAAGCTGGCAGGGTTGGGATGGTGATGGATGGTGATGGAGCTTTTTCGGGGGGAGGAACTGGGACGGAGGCAGAGCTGGTGGCACGGAGGACACAGCCCTCCAGGGACTGTGGTGGCCCGGCCAAGGTATCCTCAGCCGAACCGCTCCTCTCCAGCCCGGGATGAGTCCCCATCTCCTTGGCAGGGACTGGGGATAGTGTCGGAGGCTCAGCTGGGGTGTGGAGAGGAGGAGGTGATGCTCCCCTTCCCTTCCCCAGCAAGGCAGGGTGGGCACAGGGGGGCTGGGAGTCCTGCCAGACTGTCCCGGTGTCACCTCCGGCAGCGGGACAGAGCTGAGAAGGAGCTGGCAGCGCTGCAGGCAGGGACAACAGTCACAGCCCTGCTTGTCTGGACTGAGATCATCGCTCTGCTTCTCCTTCCCCTTTGCAGGGAGAGGCTCGTTACAGAGAGGACCATCCCAGAAAGGATGCTGGTACCCCCCCGGCCACCCAGCATCACGGGGAAGGACAACGAGGGGCTGTGGACGGTGGCTGCTGGGGGGTACCTCCTCTGAGAGGCAAAAAACAGGTCACTGCTGTCTCCATCCTCACTGGAGACAGCACGTAGGAGCTGGCAGGCAGCCTGCCAGCCCTCGCTGGTGGCTGGTGACTCACCCAGGTGAGGACCATGCTTGGATCGTGCTCGAGATGCTCGCCCAGCTCCAGCCTCCGACTCTGGACTTCATCCTGCCACCTTCACACCAGAGGGATAGTACCTTTTACATGGAATCATAGAACTATAGAATGGTTTGGGTGGGACCCTTTTACATGGAATCACAGAACCACAGGATGGTTTGGGTGGGAAGGGACCTTAAAGCCCATCCAGTCCCTCACCCCACCCTGGGCAGGGACACCTCCCACCACACCAGGTTGCTCCAAGCCCCCTCCAACCTGCCCTTGAACCCCTCCAGGGATGGGGCAGCCACAGCTTCTCGGGCCAACCTGGGCCAGGCTCTCACCACCCTCCCACCAAACAAGTTCTTCCCCACAGCTCAGCTCCATCTCCCCTCTTCCAGTGTCCAACCCTTCCACCAGTTGGGGGGGCTTTCTGGGCTGCCAGTGCACGTTACTGGGGCATGTTGAGCTTCTCACCTCCCAGCACCCCCAAGTTCTTCTCTTCATGGCTGCTTTCCATCCCTCCATCCCCAGCCCAGATTTGTGGTTGGGTCAAGAGCAGAGTGGGTCCCCACCAAGGATTGTTTAGAGACCTGCCCCCTTACACGGTGCTCATCTCCTCTCACAGGAGACATGCAGAGCAGGGCCAACCACCTGAATCACAGGCTCGTTTTAGCTCTGCCTTCAGTGCCAGAGCTTTGTAAAGCGAGGACTAAAGGATATTTAGGGGGAAACCATCCCGGGCAGGACTGTTGTCCCTGACTCACTTTGCAGGAATCTGCCCCAGCTGGGAGGACCATCCTGTCCCGGTCACTTTGCCAGAACAGAAGCAGCCCCCGGGGCCCGTTTGCAGGTCAGGACTGTAAAATCCAGCTTTAATCTGTGCCAGAGAGAGGAGAAGGGATGGATGCTCCAGCTGCCCCGGGGCGGGTGGGATGCTGCCAGCTCCGGGTGGGCAGAGCAGTGGCCGTGAGGGTCTGAGGAGGTGATGCTGGACACAACAGCCAAAATTTCCCAATCCAGACGAGAGTGGTCAGTCCCCACTCCAGGCACCATGGGGCAGGGGAGCAGGAAGAACCAGGGGGGAGGGCAGGGATGCTGCAGCCCTCCGGTGGCTACAAAATCCTCATTTTTTTGTTTGCTCAGTCCTTGAGAAATTTTTCCCCCAAAATGAAGGGCTGGAGCCTGGGGGGGGGCATGCTCAAAGCTTTTGTTTTTATCATCTGAGCCATCCCACGCCGGGCCTCCTCTGCGGGGGCTTATCCAGCTGCTGCTGCTTGTCTGGGCTGGGTGTGGAGCGGGGGACAAGGAGGGTCACGGCCACCGAAACAGGACACCGGTGGCTGCTGTGTGTGCCCCTGGATGGGGATGAGCTGGCAGCATCCCTGCCTGGGAATAAACATCCCTGCAGGCAGCCCTGGCACGGGTATATGGTCCTGCAGGACACAGATGGTCCTGGGTGTCTCCATGGCTGGGGTTTGTGCTTGTCCATCCTTTGGGGACAGGAGAAGGGCTAGAGCTGTGTTTTGGCCAGGGAAAAACTCACCCCAGCATGCAAACACCCTGCCTGGATCTCCATGAGGTTCTCCAAGGGCTGATTAAGGGCCAATAAACCCCCAGGACCTGAGCTGGGTCCCGAGAAGAGAAGAGAAGAGAAGAGAAGAGAAGAGAAGAGAAGAGAAGAGAAGAGAAGAGAAGAGAAGAGTTCAGTTGGAAGGGACCTACAACAATCATCTGGTCCAACTGCCTGACCAACCTAGGGCTGACCAAAAGTTCAAGCAAGGTATTAAGGGCATTGTCTAAATACCTTTTAAGAACTGCCAGGTTTGAGGCATCGACCACCTCTCCAGGAAGCTTGTTCCAGTGTTTGATGACCCTCTTGGTAATGAAACGCTTTCTAAGCCCTCCCCTGTACCAGTTTTGAACCATTTCCCAAAGAAAATGACCTCTCTTTCTAAACAGGAGTGTGGGAAGCACCAACATTTATCCTCATGCTTAAATTCAGACCGATCCTGTCCCCTGTCCCTCAGGAGTACCTCAGATAGATTATTTCCATCTTTATTAATGACAAAGAAATGGCTGAAGCATTTGATCCTCATTCAAACAGCTCCTTGTACAGCTCCACCGCTGCACATCAGCTTTGGAGCTGGGACCTTCCCGGAGCTGGCATCGCCCCCGAGCACCCCCCAGCCCTTCCAGGTAGTGATGTTCCCCTTCCCTCCTTCTGTGACTCCTTCTGGGAGCCTGGGTTGGAAAACAATCCGTCTTTCCCAACAAGGCAGCAGCAAGCACTGGCATTTATCCTTGTAATGCTTAAATTTGTGCGTCTGTGCCGGTCCCTCTGGCTGTGCATTATCTTATTGACCCTCTTTAGGAGGATGGTGCTTCCTCATTTATCATCAAGAGCTGGGGCCGGCTCTGCCAGAGCCACGGGATGTAGGAGTGGAGCAGAAAGTCTTGTTTCTGCCCGTGCAAGAAGGTTCAGCCGCCTTCAGAGGCTGGGTGATGCCATCCATCAGCCACAGCAGCCCAGCCTCCCTCCTGATAACCTCCTCCAGCCCTTCAGACTAGATCTGAGATGGGATCTTCCTAAGGGAAACGGAGATATTCATTAAAAAAACCAAAATAGACCCTGATAACCACCTCCCTGCTCATTGTTTTACTGCTCACAGCTGGGTGATGGGCAAATAACGGGAAGAGAATCAGTCTTTGTCCTCCTTGGTTGATTTCTGCTGTAGAAAGGTCTTGTTCTTGAGGCTCAGAGCAGGGTTTGGACCACCTTCAACCCCCTTCTCTCCTGCCCGGAGCTGCCTGTGCAGGCAGAGATGAGAAGGAAGGTCCATGGAGAAGGCATCTTCCAAAGATCTTGATCCAAAAAAGACTAGCCCAGGGGGTCAGCCCATCCCTGCTTGCAGGCCAGAAGATGGGGTGCTGTGGCAGGTTGACCCTGGCTGGACACCAGGCTGGTTGACCCCTCCTCGGCTGGAAAGGGGAGAAAAGATACAACAAAAGTCTCATGGGTTGAGATAAGAACAGGGAGATCACTCACCAATTACTGTCACGGGGAAACCAGACTCAACTCAGGGAAATTAATTTAATTTATTGCCAATCAGAAGCCAGAGTAGAGTACTGAGAAATAAAAACAACATCTAAAACAGCTTCCCCCCACCCTTCCCTCCTTCTCAGGCTCAACTCGACTCACGATTTCTCTCGCTTATCCCCCGAGTGGTGCAGGGGGATGGGGAATGGGGGCTGTGATCAGTCCATCACACATTGTCTCTGCCTATCCTTCCTCCTCAGGGGAGGACTCCTCACACTCTTGCCCTGCTCCAGCATGGAGTCCCTCCTGCAGCAGACAGTCCTCCATGAACTTCTCCAATGTGGGTCCTTCCCACGGGCTGCAGTTCTTCATGGACTGCTCCAACATGGGTCCTTCCACGGGGTGCAGTCCTTCAGGAACACACTGCTCCAGCCTGGGCTTCCCATGGGGTCACAGCCTCCTTTGGATATCCTTCTGCTCTGGTGTGGGGTCCTCCATGGGCTGCAGGGGGATACCTGCTCCACCATGGATCTCCATGGGCTGCAGGGGGATACCTGCTCCACCATGGATCTCCATGGGCTGCAGGGGGATACCTGCTCCACTGTGGACCTCCATGGGTTCCTCTTGGAGCCAGCTGGCCTTGGCTCTAGCAGACATGGGGGAAACTTCTAGCAGCTTCTCACAGAAGCCACCCCTGCAGCGGACTGCAGGGGGATATCTGCTCCACTGTGGACCTCCATGGGTCTCAACTCGACTCACGATTTCTCTCGGTTATCCCCCGAGTGGTGCAGGGGGATGGGGAATGGGGGCTGTGATCAGTCCATCACACATTGTCTCTGCCTATCCTTCCTCCTCAGGGGAGGACTCCTCACACTCTTGCCCTGCTCCAGCATGGAGTCCCTCCTGCAGCAGACAGTCCTCCATGAACTTCTCCAATGTGGGTCCTTCCCACGGGCTGCAGTTCTTCATGGACTGCTCCAACATGGGTCCTTCCACGGGGTGCAGTCCTTCAGGAACACACTGCTCCAGCCTGGGCTTCCCATGGGGTCACAGCCTCCTTTGGATATCCTTCTGCTCTGGTGTGGGGTCCTCCATGGGCTGCAGGGGGATACCTGCTCCACCATGGATCTCCATGGGCTGCAGGGGGATACCTGCTCCACCATGGATCTCCACGGACTGCAGGGGGATATCTGCTCCACTGTGGACCTCCATGGGTTCCTCTTGGAGCCAGCTGGCCTTGGCTCTAGCAGACATGGGGGAAACTTCTAGCAGCTTCTCACAGAAGCCACCCCTGCAGCCTCCCTGGCTACCAAAACCTTGCCATGCAAACCCAGGAGCTCTGGGAGAAGGGATGCTGCACCACCTGTGTCTCACACAGCACAAGGCTCCTGCATCCCTCCCCTGGTGCCTCCCCTACCCCTCTCTCCCTCCTGGGAGCAGTTTTAAGAACAATATTCCAGGCCTTTTTATCTCTCTGCCCAAGAGCCCTTGGATAAAGCCATGGAGCCAAACACAGGTATGAAAACCATCCACGCTTGTCCTGACTGCATCTGAGCATCCCTGCCACCAGGATCAACGAGGCTGGGTTTTAAGCATCTCTAGTGATCCAAGGGCCAGGACCAGCTGGGTGTGTGCGAGCAGAGGCTTGTGAGCCCAGCCAGGTGTTTGATGGAAAGCAGAGATTGCTGCAACAGGTCCCCTAAATGCAATTAATGCTTTTAAACAGCCCCACGGGGCGGCTGCAGCTCTCAAAGGCCGTGCACTTGCCAGGCCCTGCAGGCAAAGCAAGGTTTGGTCGTTCAGATAAAGCCTGCAGATAATGCTACCACGGTGTCACTGGGTAACGTTTGGCGAGGGGTAGGAAGATTTTAGGTGGCAACCCAGAGAAAAAAACAAACGCAGCCAAGGTTTGGTGACCAGCCCCTCGCAGATGGCAGGAGAGGAACGGAGGTCACACTGGATGGAAGGAGGGAAGCAGCCAAAGTCCAAGCACCTCAGTTCCCCAGGGTGGCTTTGGAGAATGATGTGTGTCAGGAAAGTGATGCTACCGCTCAGCGTTACAGCTGAGGGTCCTCCATCTCTGGGTTTGGGTCCCAGGGTGGCCTGAAATGTCACCATCCCTCCCCTCCCAGCCTCCCTGCAGCTGGTGGAGGCAGGACGGGACCCAGCAAGTGCTGAGGTTGCTCTCCTCAATCACTGCTATTTACCACAAGCACTTCCAAAGAAGAGAGGGATAAATAAATCCCTTTTTTCATTGCAGGTTTGTGGCCCTGGGGGGGAGCGAGGAGCTTTGCCCTGATCCTGCCCTTCTCCAACCTCTCCTGCATCCCCAACATCCCTTCTCCTTTTTTTGCAGAGGGGGGATGGAGATGGGATGTGGGAACCGGCAGCAGGAGGACGATGGGGTTGACAGGTTTGAATGAGAGAAAATTAGGGCATAAAACATTCTTTGGCTGTTTTCCCCTTGCCTATCCACTGTGGGTAAAAGACTCTCGGGTCCTTCATCTTTCCATGCTGTGCCTCATGGCAAAGCACATCGGTCCCTTTCTCCATGGCTCTAATTGGCATCTCTGCTCTGTGTCAGGTTCTTGGCTGCTCTCAAGAATGATGAGGAATTGATTTTTCTTTTTTCGCCTTTGAAGCAATCAAAGGGCTTATTTTTAAACTCTGCTTTCCTCTAAAGAATTCTATTTTTCTTCCTGCAGAATCTAAATCCTTGGATAAGTAAGATCCTTGCAAAGATACTATTTCTGACCTGGTCTAATCTGTTTGAGTCAATTTATAGGGTTTGGCTACATGGGGAGAATAATTAATGCCTGTGTCGCAGAAATCAGTCCAGGAAGGTAGAAGGAGCTGTGAGAGCTAAAAGCCATTAAAAGGAGGAGAAATATAAATATTCAAAAGCCAGGGTCAGCTGGACTTCAGGTTGCTGCTACCACCATAACTCAGCCTGGTGGGTCTGGAGGACTCTGCCATCAGCTGCTTTTGTGGGACACCAAGGAAGGGGGCTCAGGTTCACCCAACCTGTTGCTGTAGGTGGGACCATGCGAGCGTTGGTGCCTCTGCCAGGTCAGTCCCAGACAAAATGTCCCAAAATTGCTGTGTGGAGAACAGGGTTAGTTAGGCAAGAGATGCTCGTTAGCTTTACTACCCTTCTGCTGAAGCCAAAGCTGTTTATTACAGCCCATTGTCCATCAGCATGGCCCTGGGATGGGCAAACCATGGTCAACACAACCCCTGGGCCAAGGCAGGGGATGAGCCAGGACAAGCAGCTGATAGTTCTGATGGTATCATCAACCCTTTCCATTTGGGAGAGGGAAACAGGAGCAGGATGCATTGGGACAAAATCCCCTTCTGTCCACAGCAGCTCCAAGGAACTGCCCCTTGGATAAGGTCTTTCTGCCCTTGGAGACAGCTAAGCTATTTCTGAGCTATATTTGCTTTACTCTGGGGGATACTGAGTTCTTATAGACTACTCAAATCGCTCGATTTTACGTCAGTCCTTCATCAACATTTACTACCCTATTGCCATGGTTATATAATTACTGCTTAATACTTGGGCGGTCACCAAAAACAATTCCTGATAATAATCACCAGTCAACGGAAACGTCATCTCCTGGATTGCCTCCTTTGCCAGCTTTCTGGGTAAGAGCCTAATTCTGCACCGTCAGCACATTGACACCTGGGACAGGCCAGGATCCTGGTTTCTGCATGACGCTGAGCTACACCAGCAGCGTGGGCAGCAAGGGACAGCCCTGGGAGCAGTTGGAGTTAGGTCTTCTCTGGTGATGGGTCTCACGAAAGCAGAAGCCACCAGCATGGCTCTTGACAGGAATGTGATGCTCTGCCTCTGTGGCTTCAACCATGGTACATGGGGTGAGGGACATGACTGAGGGGCTGGAGGGTGTCCAGAGAAGGGCAACGGAGCTGGTGAGGGGTCTGGAGACCAAGACTTGTAAGGAGCAGCTGAGGGAGCTGAGGGGTTCAGCCTGGAGAAAAGGAGGCTGAGGAGAGACCTTCTGGCTCTCTACAACTCCCTGAAAGGAGGTTGAGGCTGGTGGGCATAGCTCTGAAGACACTCAGGTGTTAGTACCCCTCCGTTGCTTGAGAACAGCCACAACACAGGGGAAGAAGGAACTGCATCCAGCTGCTGTTTGCTCTGAGGGCATTGAGTACGGATGAGATCCAGAGCCTGGATTCCATCCAGCCTGAAGCGATCTGGAGAGCAGAAGATCCTGGCCTGGAGTAGATGGCTCCAGGCTGTGCCCCATCAGCCATGTGGACACCCTGGTGTGGTCTCAGCCACCGCCTCCGGCTGTCTTTAACTTTGGGTTCAACCTTGCTTCCACCTTTGCATTCTTGCACACCGGGCAGTGTTGTCCACTTGAGCTTGATCTGGTCTTCCAGGTGCCCAGTGCCACCACGAACGGCAAGTTTGCTTTGCAAACCAATCGATAATAAGCTGTTTAAACAGGGTTGTGTTGAGGTAATAGCATTAGGGAGTCTGCGGGGAATTAAGGAAATAACAACTGGCTTTATTAAGGAGCTTAATTCAATTACACAGGCAGGATGGTTTAAGCTTCAGTTCTGAGCTCCACACCCTCAGCTCCTGGAGCAGGATCCTGAGTGGTGGCACCAGGAACTGGCAGCGAAAACCAACTGCCATTTCCCTGGAAAACTGGAGTGTGGTGTAATGGTGGAGTCTGCAGGACACGTGAGAGCATGTACGCTCAACGATGGAATCAGCAGGGCTGGGGCTGGTGGGGCTGGGAGAGGATGGTCCTGCCCCAAATTGGGATCAGCTCTTCATGTGTCACCCCAGAGAGATGTTTGCTAATCATCCCACGCTGGGGTGGAGCCTCCATCCCCTTCCAATCTATCCCAGAGTTTCAATTGTCCGAGTTTCACTTGTCCAGTACTTAACCTCACTGTCCCATGTCATATCATCCAGCTTCACCTTCCCGTCCCATGTCATCTAACCTCGACCTTCCCATACC
The DNA here is from genome assembly GCF_001431845.1 of Calidris pugnax. NCBI lineage: Eukaryota > Metazoa > Chordata > Aves > Charadriiformes > Scolopacidae > Calidris > Calidris pugnax. The sequence goes on from NW_015093088.1 coordinate 215,671, forward strand.
ATGTCACAGAATCTCAGAATCACAGAATGATAGGGGTTGGAACGGACCTCTGGAGGTCCCTTCCAACCCTTATGTCACCTCACTGCAGCCTCCTGTGCCATGTCACCTAGTCTCAGCCTTTCCATACCATGTCACCTAGCCTCACCTTCCTGTGTCACCTCACCTAACCTCATGCTTCTGTGCCATGTCACCCAACCTCACCCTCTGGTGCCACTCAGGATGCCCCATCCCTGCTTGTCCTGGTGAGCACAGAGGGAAGAGCAGGCTCTTTCCATCTGCAGAGTCTTCTCACCAGTGTGGTGGTGACCTCCTGGTTACCACTGGTGTTTGCACACCCTCCTTGCACACTGTGGTGGACTCAAAGCATCTGGGATGACACACAAGCCGAGGTTTTCCAAAGTTATCCAAGCTCAGAGAAGGGCTTTGCCCCTAACCCAACCTGTTTGACTGCAGATGGTACTTGCTACTGGCTGTTACTGGTCTGGAACCAGCCAACTTGTTACTGGTAGTTACTGGTATGAATGCAGCCAACAGGGTGGGTAGTAATATCCCTTCACATAGTCTCCCCCATCCAGAGCTTCTAAACACATAGGACAGGCTGGTAATGCCCACGGGTGGATGCCATGGAGATGTTCTCT
>NW_015093088.1:223248-226701 GCF_001431845.1 Calidris pugnax
GGTAAAAGACTCTCGGGTCCTTCATCTTTCCATGCTGTGCCTCATGGCAAAGCACATCGGTCCCTTTCTCCGTGGCTCTAATTGGCATCTCTGCTCTGTGTCAGGTTCTTGGCTGCTCTCAAGAATGATGAGGAATTGATTTTTCTTTTTTCGCCTTTGAAGCAATCAAAGGGCTTATTTTTAAACTCTGCTTTCCTCTAAAGAATTCTATTTTTCTTCCTGCAGAATCTAAATCCTTGGATAAGTAAGATCCTTGCAAAGATACTATTTCTGACCTGGTCTAATCTGTTTGAGTCAATTTATAGGGTTTGGCTACATGGGGAGAATAATTAATGCCTGTGTCGCAGAAATCAGTCCAGGAAGGTAGAAGGAGCTGTGAGAGCTAAAAGCCATTAAAAGGAGGAGAAATATAAATATTCAAAAGCCAGGGTCAGCTGGACTTCAGGTTGCTGCTACCACCATAACTCAGCCTGGTGGGTCTGGAGGACTCTGCCATCAGCTGCTTTTGTGGGACACCAGAGAAGGGGGCTCAGGTTCACCCAACCTGTTGCTGTAGGTGGGACCATGCGAGCGTTGGTGCCTCTGCCAGGTCAGTCCCAGACAAAATGTCCCAAAATTGCTGTGTGGAGAACAGGGTTAGTTAGGCAAGAGATGCTCGTTAGCTTTACTACCCTTCTGCTGAAGCCAAAGCTGTTTATTACAGCCCATTGTCCATCAGCATGGCCCTGGGATGGGCAAACCATGGTCAACACAACCCCTGGGCCAAGGCAGGGGATGAGCCAGGACAAGCAGCTGATAGTTCTGATGGTATCATCAACCCTTTCCATTTGGGAGAGGGAAACAGGAGCAGGATGCATTGGGACAAAATCCCCTTCTGTCCACAGCAGCTCCAAGGAACTGCCCCTTGGATAAGGTCTTTCTGCCCTTGGAGACAGCTAAGCTATTTCTGAGCTATATTTGCTTTACTCTGGGGGATACTGAGTTCTTATAGACTACTCAAATCGCTCGATTTTACGTCAGTCCTTCATCAACATTTACTACCCTATTGCCATGGTTATATAATTACTGCTTAATACTTGGGCGGTCACCAAAAACAATTCCTGATAATAATCACCAGTCAACGGAAACGTCATCTCCTGGATTGCCTCCTTTGCCAGCTTTCTGGGTAAGAGCCTAATTCTGCACCGTCAGCACATTGACACCTGGGACAGGCCAGGATCCTGGTTTCTGCATGACGCTGAGCTACACCAGCAGCGTGGGCAGCAAGGGACAGCCCTGGGAGCAGCTGGAGTTAGGTCTTCTCTGGTGATGGGTCTCACGAAAGCAGAAGCCACCAGCATGGCTCTTGACAGGAATGTGATGCTCTGCCTCTGTGGCTTCAACCATGGTACATGGGGTGAGGGACATGACTGAGGGGCTGGAGGGTGTCCAGAGAAGGGCAACGGAGCTGGTGAGGGGTCTGGAGACCAAGACTTGTAAGGAGCAGCTGAGGGAGCTGAGGGGTTCAGCCTGGAGAAAAGGAGGCTGAGGAGAGACCTTCTGGCTCTCTACAACTCCCTGAAAGGAGGTTGAGGCTGGTGGGCATAGCTCTGAAGACACTCAGGTGTTAGTACCCCTCCGTTGCTTGAGAACAGCCACAACACGGGAAGAAGGAACTGCATCCAGCTGCTGTTTGCTCTGAGGGCATTGAGTACGGATGAGATCCAGAGCCTGGATTCCATCCAGCCTGAAGCGATCTGGAGAGCAGAAGATCCTGGCCTGGAGTAGATGGCTCCAGGCTGTGCCCCATCAGCCATGTGGACACCCTGGTGTGGTCTCAGCCACCGCCTCCGGCTGTCTTTAACTTTGGGTTCAACCTTGCTTCCACCTTTGCATTCTTGCACACCGGGCAGTGTTGTCCACTTGAGCTTGATCTGGTCTCCCAGGTGCCCAGTGCCACCACGAACGGCAAGTTTGCTTTGCAAACCAATCGATAATAAGCTGTTTAAACAGGGTTGTGTTGAGGTAATAGCATTAGGGAGTCTGCGGGGAATTAAGGAAATAACAACTGGCTTTATTAAGGAGCTTAATTCAATTACACAGGCAGGATGGTTTAAGCTTCAGTTCTGAGCTCCACACCCTCAGCTCCTGGAGCAGGATCCTGAGTGGTGGCACCAGGAACTGGCAGCGAAAACCAACTGCCATTTCCCTGGAAAACTGGAGTGTGGTGTAATGGTGGAGTCTGCAGGACACGTGAGAGCATGTACGCTCAACGATGGAATCAGCAGGGCTGGGGCTGGTGGGGCTGGGAGAGGATGGTCCTGCCCCAAATTGGGATCAGCTCTTCATGTGTCACCCCAGAGAGATGTTTGCTAATCATCCCACGCTGGGGTGGAGCCTCCATCCCCTTCCAATCTATCCCAGAGTTTCAATTGTCCGAGTTTCACTTGTCCAGTACTTAACCTCACTGTCCCATGTCATATCATCCAGCTTCACCTTCCCGTCCCATGTCATCTAACCTCGACCTTCCCATACCATGTCACAGAATCTCAGAATCACAGAATGATAGGGGTTGGAACGGACCTCTGGAGGTCCCTTCCAACCCTTATGTCACCTCACTGCAGCCTCCTGTGCCATGTCACCTAGTCTCAACCTTTCCATACCATGTCACCTAGCCTCACCTTCCTGTGTCACCTCACCTAACCTCATGCTTCTGTGCCATGTCACCCAACCTCACCCTCTGGTGCCACTCAGGATGCCCCATCCCTGCTTGTCCTGGTGAGCACACACTGCAGCCTCCTGTGCCATGTCACCTAGTCTCAACCTTTCCATACCATGTCACCTAGCCTCACCTTCCTGTGCCACCTCACCCAACCTCACCCTCTGGTGCCACTCAGGATGCCCCATCCCTGCCTTGTCCTGGTGAGCACAGAGGGAAGAGCAGGCTCTTTCCATCTGCAGAGTCTTCTCACCAGTGTGGTGGTGACCTCCTGGTTACCACTGGTGTTTGCACACCCTCCTTGCACACTGTGGTGGACTCAAAGCATCTGGGATGACACACAAGCCGAGGTTTTCCAAAGTTATCCAAGCTCAGAGAAGGGCTTTGCCCCTAACCCAACCTGTTTGACTGCAGATGGTACTTGCTACTGGCTGTTACTGGTCTGGAACCAGCCAACTTGTTACTGGTAGTTACTGGTATGAATGCAGCCAACAGGGTGTGTAGTAAGATCTCTTCACACCGTGTCCCCCATCCAGAGCTTCTAAACACATAGGACAGGCTGGTAATGCCCACGGGTGGATGCCATGGAGATGTTCTCTGGGGATCCTTCTGCTCCCAGAGCTGCAGCTGGCCCAAGAGCTAAGAGCCATGACCTGTCCTGGTGGGGCTGGGAAGAAGGAGGGATGCAGGAAGGCTGAGGCAGCATCTCAGGAACTGTCAGCGCTTCCCAGCCCACGTGGTGGGACTCCAGCCCC
>NW_015093088.1:228053-239018 GCF_001431845.1 Calidris pugnax
GGAGGTCCCTTCCAACCCTTATGTCACCTCACTGCAGCCTCCTGTGCCATGTCACCTAGTCTCAGCCTTTCCATACCATGTCACCTAGCCTCACCTTCCTGTGCCACCTCACCCAACCTCACCCTCTGGTGCCACTCAGGATGCCCCATCCCTGCTTGTCCTGGTGAGCACAGAGGGAAGAGCAGGCTCTTTCCATCTGCAGAGTCTTCTCACCAGTGTGGTGGTGCCCTCCTGGTTACCACTGGTGTTTGCACACCCTCCTTGCACACTGTGGTGGACTCAAAGCATCTGGGATGACACACAAGCCGAGGTTTTCCAAAGTTATCCAAGCTCAGAGAAGGGCTTTGCCCCTAACCCAACCTGTTTGACTGCAGATGGTACTTGCTACTGGCTGTTACTGGTCTGGAACCAGCCAACTTGTTACTGGTAGTTACTGGTATGAATGCAGCCAACAGGGTGGGTAGTAATATCCCTTCACATAGTCTCCCCCATCCAGAGCTTCTAAACACATAGGACAGGCTGGTAATGCCCACGGGTGGATGCCATGGAGATGTTCTCTGGGGATCCTTCTGCTCCCAGAGCTGCAGCTGGCCCAAGAGCTAAGAGCCATGACCTGTCCTGGTGGGGCTGGGAAGAAGGAGGGATGCAGGAAGGCTGAGGCAGCATCTCAGGAACTGTCAGCTCTTCCCAGCCCACGTGGTGGGACTCCATCACCACAAAGCAGGATCATCTGCTGTAAGAAGGCAGAAAAAGCTTCCAGCATCACCCCTTCAGGCCTGGACCTTGCAGGGTAAGAGGGTGGCCTCAGCATGGCAGCTTTTGGGTGACTTCCAGCTGCAGAGGGAATGGAGATCGGGGTTTCCATTAACAAGGGCACCTGCAAAGGGCTTGCACCCACCGGGACACAGAGCTGAGCAGGTGCAGTACTAAGGAACACCTAAAATAAAGACACCCTGCCCCCAGTGCAGCACCCAGTGAGGTTGCTGGTGATGGAACCGGGGGTGAACATCTCTGAGCCCTGGGATCTGCCTCTCTTGGAGCTCAAACAGCAAGGAGGAGGCTGCCCTGTCTCCAGGACACGGGGGACGGGAGCTGAAAGGCTCGCCCTTCAGCAGCCACAGCAGTTTAATGACAGTCCGGGGGGAGCGGGGAGGGGGGGACGGACTTCTGCCTAAGACACCTAATTGAATTTGATGGTAGCAAGTGGATTAAGTGGATCTGAAACGGAGAAGTTCTGAAAGCATAATAACGTCGCGGCAAGGGACGTTGCACAACCCGATTCCACCGTGGACAATGGCAACAAACAGATTGATCCCCGGGAGGAAATATCTGGCAGGCAGTGAGAGGGGGGTCATGTTTATACAACTGGAGCTGCCGGCCTCTCCCGCCTCTGCCCAGCTGTTGAAAAACCCCATTTTGGGTCATTCGAGCCATTCTCTACCTCCTCTGGCGAGGGAGGCAGTGCCGGCAGTTTGCCAGCACCCTTTGAGAGCCAGGGCCTGCAAGGCCTGGTGTGACTCGAGGTGGTTTTGGGGGAGGTTTTTGTGTCAGGAAAGCAAGATCAGCTGTAGGAGCATCCTCCTGCCCTGGATGCTGCCTCCAAGCGTGACTGGGAGCAGAAACCCAGGACAGGACACGTGTGATGGATCATCGCTCTGCTCGGATGATCTGATGCTCAGATCGTCTCTCTTCCAGCAGCCAGAGGAAGGGCTCCCTCAGCCAGACATTGCATGCATGGTGACCTGCCACAGAGGACCTGGCCCCCCATGGCTCTGTTTTGAAAGCAGGTAGACTTTTGGATGTCTTCGAGGCCCTTTAGGGACAGATGTGATGTGCAGAAGTACTTCCTTGTTTGTGTTTGAGGCCGGTTATCTTCTCCCCAGGTTGAAAGTCCAACCCGCTCCAGATGACACCAGGACATCCATCTGCCAGGCTGTTTGTCAGGACCAAAGTACTGACTTGGGGAAAGAAAGGCAGCTGCGAGAGACAAGGGGGCTGAGATAGGAGCCCTCCCCATGAACGTGTGGTGCTGAGCACTAGGGCTGGGGAAGAAGATGTCCAAGCTATGACACAAGAGGGAATAGAAACATGCTGCAAATGAGTGGACTAAGGCTGGGAATTGGAAGGTATTTATAACATAAAAATGGCCATTTTCAGCCCACACCAAGGCTCATCCCGACCAAATGTGTCCTCTCTAATTTCAGTGGTGATTGATCAGGAAAAGCAGATAAGACCAGGGTGTTACCCCATTGCCTGCTCCATCTCCGGCTCCTTGAAGCACAGTTTGATGGAGGGTGGGTAAAGGCAACAAACACCTCTCTGCCCTGGCTCTCAGACATCTGCCGATGTGCTGGAACATATATCTGGGCCACGTGGACCTTCTCCCCACATCAACGGCTGCTCTTCTTCTCTTTCGTTCAGCTTCAGTCATCGGAGATCATCTCAGATCTTCCTGCACCACCAGTCACACCTGCATTTTTAAAGCATGAGTCACCAAAAGGGATTTCCCTCATGTCTTGAACTTTTTTACTCTTTCAGCAAGAAAGGTCCTGCATCAGTCTGTGGGGATGGCTGGTGGAAGAGTTCCTCTGCCTTCTTTCACAGCTCCCATTGGATGGTTACACAGAGACTGTTCTCCTCATTCAGCTAGAATAGTTCTGGAGCAAGAGGTCAAGAAATGGTGTTTTTAAGCTTGAATTAGTTCAGGTTCTGGGGACGATGGGATGGGATGATGAGATGATGAGATGATGAGATGATGAGATGAGATGGTGTTGGGTATCACAGGGCCCTTTGAGTATACAACCCACTTGCTCTATCCCAAAAGCCCCCCAAGGGGACAGAAGTTACAGCTGCCAAAGAAGGTGAGAGGGAGGTGGAACCCCCAGGAGTTGGAGCAGGGAAAGGATCCCCTGCCCTGATGGGATGTCCCAGCTCTCCCATGCATCAGCAGGACACACCAAACGTGCTGAACCACTCATTCCTGCCTGGCAGGACCAAGCTGGCCGAGCAAATTGAACCCTGAAGCAAATGTTTGTTGTGGTGAAGAAATGTATATCCCATTTCCCCCTTTTCCCCTCTCTTTACACATCCCTGTGAGAAGCAGCAATAGTTTCTATACTGGGTGTTCAACAGGTAGAAAAGATGTTTTCACTCTGCTGCCTTCTGGAGTCCTGCTTTGACAAAGAGGGGAGTTTAATTGTTTCTTTACCAAAATGGGGTGAAAAAATAACAGCCCTGAACGGTTTCATCCTCCTGAATGAAAACATCTCAGGGAAGCTGCAACCTGCTTAATTTTATTCTTCCACGCTCCTCAGCAGCTCGTACATCTGCCCAACAACGATTTAATTAGGAGAGCCCTCGCTTCCTTTCATGCACGGAGGAGCAGCAAAACAAAAGAGAGCAACAGTTGCATGAAATTATCTCATTCCAGCCTCTTCCAAGACAGAGAAAAGCAAGAGGGTGCTTCCCTTGCTGGGTTGTGGAGAGCTGAAGAGGCTCAGGCTGTGCACTTGTGTGGACAACTGGTGCTCAGTTGCTCTCAATGCTTCCAAATATTTTCCTTACGCTGCTCCAGGACCAGGCTTTCACAGCAGAAAGGACATTGCTCACCTCTTCCAGCCGCTGAGAATATTTTTGGCCATAAGCCTGCTGACATCTCTACCAGTGACTCCCAGCGATGCCTGGAGAGCATCACTCAGGTCCCTTCTGCTGCTGCTGCCCCGGAGCCCGTGTGGCAGAGAGTGATTAGAGGGTTGGAGGGGACATCCAGACCTCCACATCTGGACGGGATGGCCTGATGAGCCTTTTCCCATCATCCAGCTCTGCCTGGCATGGTCCTCTGCTGAGGAGAGGCTGAGTCATGTTCCAAGTGGAGACAGTGTCTGCAAGTGCAGGGAGTTCTCGTGTGACCCAGCTCCTCTTCGCTTTCATCTCCAACACGACGTGAAATGGAGTCTCTGAGGACCAGTTTATTACATTTTCTTGGAAATTTTGCCGCCCAAATGTGTTTGATGATTGAGAGAACGCAGGCAAGCCAAGCCAGGGCCAGAGAGGCTGGAGAGCACCAGCGCGTCCAAGTAACGCACTAAAAGGGCAATAATTATCTATCCAGTTCCCCAGAGAAATTAATTCCTCCAAGTATGGCACTTGCGATGGATTACTCAGGCTACTGGTGCTTTCCACACACAGTCTTTCAGGAGGGTGCTTGGGCCAAAGCTGGCAGGAGCCTCTCTCCATCCTCTTTACCAGGCTGGAGCTGTTTCCCCCAGCAGATACCCCTCCCCAGGGTTATTTGGGGGAGGCTGGGACGTCAGGGATCACAGAATCATGGAATGGTTTGGGTTGGAAAGGACCTTAAAACCCACCCAGTGCCACCCCCTGCCCTGGGCAGGGACACCTCCCACCACACCAGGTGGCTCCAAGCCCCCTCCAACCTGCCCTTGAACCCCTCCAGGGATGGGGCAGACACAGCTTCTCAGGGCAACCTGGGCCAGGCTCTCACCACCCTCCCACCAAAGAAGTTCTTCCCCACAGCTCAGCTCCATCTCCCCTCTTGCAGTGTCCAACCCTTCCCCCTCCTCCTGGGGCCCTTTAGGTACTGAAGGGGGGACCATGACAAGAAGAGGTGCTTGTGAGTGTCAGAGGTATCCACATGAGGCTAGAGGAGTTTAGGGGAGATCTGTGCCTTTGTCTGAACTTTGGACCTGAGCCAAGAGCAATTCAGTTGCCCAAGCCCAAGGTGAGAGCTGTTGCTCCCCAGGTGAGGTCTCCACAGGAGCTGAGCACCACGAGCACATGCAGATTCCAGGACACAGCTTGGGACCTGCATCTGGAGGGGACTCCTGGCCCAGCCACCGCTCCCAGCCGAGGAGGATGTTTTCAGGCAGGTGCTGATAGCATTCCTCCTCCCTCTTTTCCAAGCACTTTCTGGAAATGAGTCAACAGCCGCAGTGGCCCATCCATCAGTCTGTCCTCCAGCCGCCCGAGGAGGAAATGGACGCAGGGGGGTGAAGTCTGTTTAGATTCACTAAAAGCACATCCCTCTTCCTGCCTCATTCCTCTGTTCCTGAGAGGGGAGAGGGCAGAGAAAAGAGGCACCTGGACTAGGAGGTGGAGACACTGGCCATAGCTTATGTCCCTGGGGAGGCTTTTGACCATGATGGACTTTCTTCTACTGAGCAAGGATGCTCCTTACCCCAGGCACAACCCAGTGCAGCCTAATTTCAGGGAGAAAATCCAGGTGACAGCAACCATTTTCCATTCTCTTCACCCCCCCAACCAACACACAGAGGGTTGACACAGTTCTTTCAAGCCCATCAACAGCCTCTAGGTCCAACCCTGGTCTCCCAGGGCTGGATGGGCTCAGGGATGCCCCACTGCCACCCTTGTCCCAGGCAAAGTTCACTCCGTTCCCTCCAACCAGCCTGTGCAAGAGCCCAGGGAGCTGGAGGAGGTGGCAGACACAAGGCAAGAACTATCAGAGTTCATGTCTCCTAATGAAAAAAGGAATCAGGTAACCATGGTAACACCCAGCAGGGAAACCATGGAGACCACACTAAAGGTGTGGGGCAGCAGGTACTGCCAGGAGGGAGGTTGTCCCTGTCCTTGAAGAGCGCTGAGCTTCCTCACCACCCATGAAGTCCCATGGGGTGAGAAGAAGTGGCTCTGTTGTCTCCCAAGGTGGTGGAAAATGAAGTCCTGGGGCTGAGTGGCTGCCAGCCCACTGGTAAAAGCACAAGGGCTGATGCTGGAGTAGACAACCCAGTGCCAAGAAGCTCTGAAGCCCCAGCAGTGCCTGGTGGGCCTGGGGCTGGCAGGGTGTGAGGCTGGCATGTCTGTGGAAATGCTGGGACCCCAAAGCAAGCAGGGACCCCTGCGAAAGGTGTTAGGAGAAAGGTGTTAGGACCTGGTCCCCCGCTCCTTCCTAACCCTGCTCATCCCAAACTACAGAAAAGGACCAAGCATCACTTTTCCCTCCATTCCCTCAGCACCAGCATCCTCCGGGGAAGCTGCGATGGCATTTTCTGCCACCCTCAGCCCAGCGTGTCGAGAGGCTCCAGCTCTTTGAAGCTCCAACGTCTCCATTTCCCACAAGCAGAGCTGCTCATTTCAAGCCAAAGACACCTGCCCCCCCTGTTAATCTCCCCCCAGATCCAGCAGAACCCTAGTGGTCCCAGCAAAGCAGTGTTTTCTCCGTGGCTCTGGCCCAGTGACAACTCTTTAAAACCCCGCTGCGGGCTCCTCCTGGTCTGTGTTTCGGGTAAGTGTGATCTGCAGCAGGAATGAGGGGAGACAAATGGGTTATTTCACTCACGTCTAATCCATCGCCCTGGGAAACCCGCTCTCTGAAGCTGCTGTAATTGAAAGGAGGACGCTAACAAGAGCGATGCTGAGCAGAGCAGGGTAAATAAGGGATAATTCGGTTTAGCGACTGGACCGAGGAGTCAAAACCCCCAGTTATGCTGTGAAGAGGGATATTCATTAAGTATATGCAGCATTCATTAAGCATATGCAGCATTCATTAAGTATATGTGGCATACTCTGGTTTGGATTTTCTTATGCCTCCTAACAGGCTCTGCTGGCTGTGAAAGATGGAGAAAAAGGAGAAAGAAGGAATCTTATTGTGTTATCCAGGGAGCAGCACGTGCAACTGGGGAACCAGCCACAGCCCTTCAGACCCTGGTGACATGTGGGGACAAGGCAGGGAGGGAAATCCAAAATCTCTTCCCCCTCCCAGGTCCAGCTGGAGACGTTGTACCAGGAGCCTGGCTCCTGGGGAAGAGCAGGAGGACCATGGATGCTCCCTGGGTACCACCGAGCTCTGGTCACAGAATCATAGAATGATATGGGGTTGGAAGGGACTTGTGGAGACCATCTCCTCCAACCCCCTGCCAGAGCAGGTCCACCCAGAGCAGGTCCCACAGGAATGTGTCCAGGCAGGTTTGGAATGTCTCCAGAGAAGGCAACTCCACCACCTCTCTGGGCAGCCTCTTCCAGGGCTCTGCCACCCTCAAAGTGAAGAAGTTCCTCCTCATATTTAAGTGGAACTTCTTACATTCAGGTTTGTGCCCATTTCCTCTTGTCCCGTCAGTGGGCACCACTGGAAAAAGACTGGCCCCATCCTCCTGACACCCACCCAGGTCATGCGAGGTGACACCACCATCCAGGAGCAAGCGAGCACAGCTTGTTGGAGACACCTCCCACCCAGGGAAAACATCTGTCCTGCTGAGGGAGAGACACGCAAGGGTCTTGGAGGACGATCAGAAAACCACCTTGGGCTTCCCATGGAGGGTCTGGGGGGTTGGCCATGTTTTCCCCTGTCTGCAGAGAGCAGCATCTTCCATGCAGACACAGCGAGTCCAGGAGAGGCGGATGCCTGGTGTTAACCCGTCTGCTGTGCTGCATCTGAAGGGGATTAGATATGCAGGGCATGCAGCCATGACTTCCTTTTTAGTTTGTTGGTTTTTTTTTTTTAATTTTCTCTTTGTCGTTTCCCCTTTTTTAATCATTTTTCACACTTTAGGGATTAAACGCCTCGTTAGAAGATTCCCCTTAGGCGTATCTCACGCCCCTGAATGAGATGACACCAGACAAAGGGTTCCACGTGGGCTGTGAGTAACAGTTGTGTTTCCTCAACAAAGGCACGACACGTGTTGAGGTTTCAGAATCGCTGCTGCCTTGTCTGCCCGGTGGGAAGGGAAACCCACGTTCCTGCAGGGAGGTGAATGAACATCTCCCAGCCCCACGCTGCCCAGCATTCCCAGAGCCAACCTTGAATCCCAGAATGCTATGGGGCTGGAAGGGACCTCTGGAGGTCACCCAGTCCAACCCCCTGCCAGAGCAGGTCCACCCAGAGCAGGTCCCACAGGAATGTGTCCAGGGGGTTGTAAATGTCTCCAGAGACAGAGACCACTGACCCATGTCCCTCAGCACCACGTCTGACCAGCTTTTCAATCCCTCCAGGAATGGTCACTCCACCACTGCCCTGGGCAGCCTCTTCCAAGGCTTCACAGCCCTTTCCATAAAGAATGTTTCCCCAATATCCATCCTAAACCTCCCCTGGTGCAACTTGAGGCCGTTTCCTCTTGTTCCGTTGCCTGTTCCTTGGGAGAAACACTGACCCTCACCTCAATACAACCTCCTTATCTTCTCCCCACCACCCAGGCTCAGATATCTGCCGGGCCCTGGCCTGGGCACCACATTTCATTCCCTTTAACTGTGGCCTGAGCTCTTTTAGGACTGAGCAGGTGCAAACAATATGACTATCATCTGAGCATCGTATGCGATTACCAGGGCTGGAGGCTACGCAGCCCTTCCAGAGAGCAGGATGTGGTCCTACTTGATGTTCATGATACTGGTCCTGAAGAACTTCCCCAGCTGTTCTCCTAAAGCCCTCTTTTGGACTTTCATGCAAAACTGCAAAACTTCTTTCAAGGGCAAATCCCCTTCCTGACAGCAGTGACTGGGGAAGATGCTGGGTTTCTGCAGCCACCGTGGGTTCCCCGAGCCCCAGGGCAGCTGTGGAGGAGGCAAAGCTGCCATGTCCCAGCCACAGAGAGGACATCCTGCTTTTTCATCTGTGAGGAGCTGGGAATTGGCTCTGGACTCATGCGAAAGGCTGTCCTCTGCCAAAGCAACCCCACGGGGGGACTGGGCCCCCCCTGACCTCACCTCCACGCAGCTTCCCCAAACATCTGCAGAACCCAGGAAGGATTCACTGGGATTTTATTCTCTTCTTTTGGCTCAAAATACAAACAAATCATGAAGCTGAAGACTCAGCTTTTTTTCTTTTTTCACATCTTCCCTGTTGCTTTCCTTATTATCTTTCTTGAGGGTTTTTTTTTTTTTTTTCCCCTTGCTTTGTAGTTTTCCCAGCCCTGGGAAAGCTGCAGAGCAGTGAAAGGAGCTGTCAGAGCTGTTTCTTACAGACAAGAACCGAGAAGACCGTCTATTTGCTTAAGAACTGCTCCCAGATTTTGCTTTCTTTCCCCCCCTGCCAGCTCCAATCGCCCTGGCTGAGTCCTGACCTTGCATTTTCAGCTGGTGCTTGCTTTTTTCTCTCTCCCCACCCCAGGGCAGCTCTGTTCTTTCCAGCAGAGCTTCCCCCAGGCCCCCCCCCCCCAAGACAACTCCTGCCCTGGGCTAACAGCTGCGCTGGAGCTCATTTGCCAAAAATAAATAAATAAATATAAATAAATAGATGATATGGGGTCCCCGAATCGGTCACGGCTGCATGGCCCCGGGTAGGGTTTGCACCTCGCATCACCCCCAACCCAAAGAGCAGGTCCCTAAAAGCAATGATGCACAGGGGGCTGCCCCAAATAAGAGGTGGGGGGGAGCAAAGGAGGAGAAGTGGCTGGGAAGGGGGGGAAAAAGTCAAAGGATGGTAATAAGATGGCCCCAAAATTTCTCCCTGTACCCATGGGGTCATACGTGTAAAATCGTGCCGCTCTCAGCTGTGTAATTACAAGTCCCTGTCTTGTAATTGAGGCTTCTCCTTTCCCAGGGTGCTGTCGCATCAAGGACATATTAATGAAGAGCCCCATTTAATTACTTGCCCTGCGCAGGACAGATGGCACGGGCAGGGGGTGGGGGTGGGAGGCAGATGTTCATGGTGAGCCCACAGCAAGGGGTGGGGGGTTCCCAAAATGAGACCCAAACCCCAGCAAGCAACTGGGAGATACTGGGAAAGAGGATGCCTCTGCCCAGAGCCCTGGGACAGCCGGGCATGAGCCCATCCCAGAGCCCAAGAAGTCCCAACAAGGGTCTAGCAGTTGCCATCACCGATTTCCATTGCCCTAACCGTGTAATTACTGGGATTACACTGATTAGAGAAAAGCAGGGCAGATGCAAGAGGGAAGAAATGTGTTTCACTTAATACCCCTATTTCACTTAATGCCACAAATTTGCTGTTGGAGGAAAGAGAGGAGCATCTGGGGACAACTTGCTTCGGGGGGGTGATGGTTGGAGACACTCCCCGGGGGCCTTTCTCCATCCCTCATCCCACTGCAGTCATGGAGCAAAGCAAACCGTGCTGGGACGTCTCCCTCCTGCTTGTCTCAGGCAGGATTTTTCTGGGATATTTATGATCTTCAGAAAAAAAATATATTGTTTCTCCTGGTAGGTAAAAACCGAGCCACCTTGCCTTTTCTACAACCAGAGAGAGTCTCTTGTTGGGACCCATCCAGGTTTCCTCCTGACGTCAAGAGCATCCATCACCTGTCCGGGACATAAAATATGGGAAACCACACAAAGGCAAACATCCAGGCTGGAAACACGCTCCTCCGACCCAAGGAACAGCTGAAAAAGTCAAAAGGAAAAAGATTGAGTTGTGCTTAAGGAATCAAACAATTGCTTTGGAGGATTTAATTAAAATCCAGGAACTAAATATATTTAGATACACTGTCAGTCTGAATTACACCGAGTGTCTCTGACTTTCACATGTTTAATTAAAGTTCCTTGCGTGACGGGCTGCACAAATCTCACGGCTCAACTTTACAAGCTCCTGGAACAAATGCTTTAAGAGTGAAGAGCTCTTGGGGGCATTAAAAGTTAGAAGAAAAGTGAAAAAACGGGAGGAGCGCTGCGGAGGAGGGGTGGGGCAGAGGGGGGTGTTTTGAGGAGGTTTTTTTTTTGCTTTCTGGATATTGATTGATATCGATGGACCCCGCACCATACCCACCCCCCCAGCCTTCCTGATGAGATTTGGGGGAAATGCCCCATTCCCACATCCCCATCGGATGCTGCAGTTGTGTTTCAGCTGGGACAGAGTTAATTTTCTTTCTAGTCCTCCCTGTGTTTTCAGATTGTGGTACAAAAGGAATGTCGATAGCACATATTGTTCTAGCTGCTGCCAGGTGATGCTGATATTTTTCCAGGACTATTTTTTTTTTTTTCAGCTTCCAAGGGGAGCTGAAAAGGAGCATAGACAGAAGGACGGAATGGCCGGTGGAATATTCCCTACCC
>NW_015093088.1:239028-256122 GCF_001431845.1 Calidris pugnax
CCGACCCTAGAAATTATGCTGGGAACATAAATGGAGTCAGCTGGGGGGTGAGCACTCCGTGTCACTGCTTGGGACGGCGCCAATTCATCAATTTACTGGGTAGTGAGAGTGACTTGTGTCTTGTCTGTTCTTTTACCATTATTATTATTATTATTATTATTTTTATTATTATTATTATGGCTATTTTCCTTTTCTGATGTTGTTCTATTAAACTGTCATTATCTCAATCCACAAATTGGGTTTTTTTTTTCATAGAATCATATAATCACAGAGTGGTTTGAGTGGGAAGGGACCTTAAAGCCCCCCCAGTGCCACCCCCTGCCCTGGGCAGGGACACCTCCCACCACACCAGGTTGCTCCAAGCCCCCTCCAACCTGCCCTTGAACCCCTCCAGGGATGGGGGGTGACTCTCTTTCCCCTCCTTTTCTCTCTCTTCTCCCTACCCTTCTGGGGGAGGGAAAGAGGGGGGTAAGTGAGGGGCTGTGTGGGTCCTACTTGCTGTCTGGAGTTAAACCACGAGAATTTGGCAATCTCTGCCCACGGTGGCCACATCCCTTCACCCCAAGAGCATCCCCATCCTGCCCTCCCCAAACCCTCCTGGGGCTGGGAAAGAGTAACAGATGAAGATATTTATTCAGGGACGAGATGCTGGTGCCAGGCAGTGCCTCACCTGTTTCAGGGGAAAAAAAAAAACATATTTAAACCAAGCTCAGTGATGCCAAAACTACCTGAACCGGTGCCAGGTGGCCCCCCCCCTCCCCGTGCCTGCTGTCACCACGGTCACCCCCGCGCTGACTGAGAGCCCGGAATAATGACCCTGTGTTTTAACATCTCTCCCCGCTGTTTTTCGCCTTCCCCACTTGACATTTGGAGTTATGTAAACATGCCCAAACGGGGCAGACTTTGTGCTTTTTCTTTCCGCTCCGGCGGCAGCACTAACATCACCCCCACCACGGCCACGGCCAGCAGCATCTCAGCCAGGAGCATCGCCAGCCTGGCACCACC
This sequence comes from Calidris pugnax, assembly GCF_001431845.1. Classification (NCBI taxonomy): domain Eukaryota; kingdom Metazoa; phylum Chordata; class Aves; order Charadriiformes; family Scolopacidae; genus Calidris; species Calidris pugnax. The sequence goes on from NW_015093088.1 coordinate 240,034, forward strand.
GTGCCTCCCCCCAGAACGCCCTGCACGCCCCCAAAATTCCCTGCATCCCCTCCCCAAAACACCCTGTCTCCCCTCCTGCTTCCCCCCAGCATCCTCCTCCATGGGTGGGAGCATCCCCAGCCCCGAATTCCCTCGGGGAATTGTTGCCCCAAAGAGCAGATCTCCTCTGGGAAAGGCTCCCTTGGAGCATCCCGAGACTGGGCTTTTTCTGCCTGGGGGGAGAGAGGAAAACATTCAGTCCCCATCCATTCCCAATGGGCAATGCCTTTTGGTTCACTGATATTTTTTGTTTTTTGCAGCCCCTTCCCAATGGCCAGGAATCGTGTTGGTTCTTAGTGATGAGCCTCTCCTGATGTGGTAATTAATTTATTTTTTTTTTTCTAGCAGAGGGCAGCTCTGCCGTGCCATGCACTGCCACGGGCACAGACACCTCCTGCACAGTCACCCCCCGGCTGGATTACACATCTCCCTGCCTTGCTGCATCCTCTGAAATCATCAGATCATCAAATCACAGAATGGTTTGGGTGGGAAGGGACCTTAAAGCCCCCCCAGTGCCACCCCCTGCCCTGGGCAGGGACACCTCCCACCACACCAGCTTGCTCCAAGCCCCCTCCAACCTGCCCTTCAACCCCTCCAGGGATGGGGCAGCCACAGCTTCTCGGGCCAACCTGGGCCAGGCTCTCACCACCCTCCCACCAAACAAGTTCTTCCCCACAGCTCAGCTCCATCTCCCCTCTTGCAGGGTCCAACCCTTCCCCCTCCTCCTAGGGCTCCCCTCCCTCATCCAGAGTCCCTCCCCAGCTTTCCTGGAGCCCCCCTTCTTGAGGGACTGGAAGGGGCTCCAAGGTCTCCCCGGAGCCTTCTCTTCTCCAGGCTGACCCCCCCCAACTCTCTCAGCCCCCCCTCCCAGCAGAGGGGCTCCAGCCCTCAGAATGAGATGCCCCGTTTCCAAAGCCTGGGGCTGGGTTGGGGCACACTGCCCACCTGCTGTTCCCTTTCAGGTGATTCTAGTTTACACCCCTCCCTTTTTTAATGAGGACAGAAGGTTTGGTTGAAGAGGGGAAGTAGGATCAGCTGTGGGGCTGGCTCTCTACCACACCTCTCTGGTTTTGTCTAGACGGTGTTTTTGCCAAGAAAGGTTGGATCAGGTGATCCTTGAGGTCCTTTCCAACCTGGGGTTCTGTGATTCTGCCTTTCTGTGCTTCCATGATTAATTTGGGGTTCAGGCCCTCATGCCTTGCCGCTCTCTCCCCGCTTCCCAGCAGAAATCTCCCCTCCTTGGGAAACCAAACCATGTCCCCTCGAGGCGAGAGGACGGGCTCTGAGCATCCTCCACTTCTTATTTATTCCTGCAGCGTCCCCCGCGCGGAGCGAAGGGGGGGGACGGCCGGAGTCTGGTCTGGGCACGTGTCTGCCATGGATCATTGCAGAGCAGCCCTTCTGCATTTTGGGAGGGCTATAAATGCTCCCACCAGCCTCTCCCTGGGGCTGCCACCGCAGCCATTAACCCCCCGAGAAGGCAATAAAGAAGACACAGCTGTGCGTGGTCCCCTGATAACCTCAGTTCCCGATGCAGACCCCCCCCAGCCCCCCAAGCACCCCAGCTCCACCAGGGAAGGGCTCTGCTTTGCCTTCATACCACTGGATTTTGCACAGTGGTGGGGGGGCAGAGATGGTTGTTGTTTGGGTTTTTTTTCACATCAGGAGTCGGAAAACAAAGGCTTTATTATTATTATTATTACGGATCATTTGTTTCATGCAAATCTCCAGCAGCCCTGCCTAACGTGCTGGTGGTGCTGGCTGCCTGCAAAGGCAATAAAACACATCTCCCAGCCCAAACCAGCTCCAGTCTAAACACGGGAAGGGGGGGGCAAAGCCGGTGTCACCGGCTGGGGGTGGAGGGAGATGGAGCAGGGAAAGATTAAACAAGTTGTCAAAGATGGTAAAAGAGCATCAGATCGATCCTGTAAACATCCACCTGCCCCGCTTCCGCAGCCGGGAAAACACGGGGAAAAACACGGTGCAGACCTGGGTTAACCCTTGCCAGGCTAAACCGTGCCAAAGGATGCCCAGGCTGATGTCTAGGGGGGACCCCACCTTGAGGAAGGGTCTGGGGGGGGATCGGGGAGCAGATGGAGTGGGGAAGGGGCTGGGAGAGGAGGTTTCCCAGGGGCAGAAAAGAAGAAGGAGAAGGAGGAGGATGAGGAGGAGGATGAGGATGAGGATGAGGAGAAGGAGGAGGAGGAGGAGAAGGAGGAGGAGGAGGAGGGGGAGGGGGAGGAGGAGAGGGGCTTGCTCCAAGCTAAGCTGGGTCTGGACAAAATCAACCTGCGTTTGCAAAACACTGAGCCTGACTTAATTAATGGGAGACGCTGGAGGGTGGGAAGGGGGCAGTAAACAACCCTGTCATTGATCCCTGACATCTCTGCTGCAGCGGATCACAGAGACACAGAACAGTTTGGGTGGGAAGGGGCCTTTAAAGACCAGTCGGTCCTACCCCCTGCCATAAACAGGGGACATCTTCAACCAGACCAGGTTGCTCAAAGCCCCGATCAACCTGACCTGGAATGTTTCCAGGGATGGGGCATCCCACACCTCTCTGGGCAACGTATGATTGAAGGGATGAAGAGGCTGAAGGGTTTTCCTTCCCTTTCTCCACTTGTTTTCTCCCCATCTTTGTGTGAAGGGCAGGAATCTCTGCCGGTGTTCAGGGTGTACTCAGATTTTCCAGGCAGGTTTGACCAAGACCCACAGCAGATGCTGTGAAAGCCACACAGATGAGCTGGGACATCCTCCTGTGGCTCCAGGGATGCTTGGAGGCCAGCAGATAAAGTGAGCAGGGGTGGGTGTGGGTCCTCTTCCCAGCAGCTCACAGGTGACATGGTTTCAAGGTGACAGCAGCTTCCAACAGCGCACACAGGTGACACGGAGATGTGGCACCAAGTGGGCTGGGACACTCCAACCCAGCCTGCAGCCTGACAAGGTGAAGAAGGGGGTCCCACTGGGTGAGCTGAGATGAGCAGCTCCTCACCTCATCCTGCTCAAGAGCAGCCACCCCTTCACCCAACACAGCACCCCAGGATGGTGGCATGCATGACGTGGTCCCCAAACCACAGCCACAAAGATGCACCCAGTCCCATGTAGACCTCTTTGCTATGAAACCTCGCTCAGGGTAGAGGAACATCTTCACCTGCAGCTTGGAGGAGCTGGTGTCCCCTTCCCTAGAGCTGCAGGAGAGTTCTTGGGATGTCCCTTAGGTTTAATGAGGATTTCAACTCTCTTCGTGTGTGTTGGTGTGTTGGTGACACTCACACTGTCCCCGTGGGTGCACAATTCTTCTCCATCAGTGCTGTGACCATGTCCCTGTTCCTCCTCCTGTTCCTCCTCCTGAACCCGGTGGTGGATCCCACCAGCCAGCGGTGCAGCTCCTGGACCTGGGAATCACAGGGTGCTCCCAGTGACACCAAGGTCACCTTTGAGGTGGTGGCCCTCAAGTTTCTGCTGTGGCAGCACACCTCAGAGCTCCCTGGCGTGTTTTAACGACTGACGACATCGTACCGGCTCCGCACCGCCTTATATAGCCCTCCCTGACACTTTGGATTTTATCCCTTCATCATCGTCTTGATGGTTGGAGCTTTTCCAGCCAAGTGAAATTCTTATGGAAAATGCAGTCCCTGGAGCTCCACGTTTCACTATGTTTTTCTTTTTTTCAGTATCTCAGGTTCAATGAACTTTTGCTGGTCCCTGGGGCTCTGCTTGGCCTCTCTGCAGAGCATCCCAGGATGGTTCTCCCACCACCTCCAAGCCATCCATCCAGCTTGGCTCCAGTGGTCTTTGCAGGGCAAGGCACTGGGTCCCTGCTGAGGGTGCCCTGGACCACCAGCTGCAGTCCCTGGAGCTCCACGTTTCACTATGTTTTTCTTTTTTTCAGTATCTCAGGTTCAATGAACTTTTGCTGGTCCCTGGGGCTCTGCTTGGCCTCTCTGCAGAGCATCCCAGGATGGTTCTCCCACCACCTCCAAGCCATCCATCCAGCTTGGCTCCAGTGGTCTTTGCAGGGCAAGGCACTGGGTCCCTGCTGAGGGTGCCCTGGACCACCAGCTCCTCCACCCAGGTGTTGTAGAACTCGTGGCTTAAATATGAATAGCCAGGGTGGACAAAGCCATAGATGGTGGCATGTCAACTGTAACCACCCTGTTACAACATGCCCGATGGCTAATTACAGAACCAGCTGAAGCCTGAACTAAGAGGTGGATGTTGTAGAAGAAAGTGACCACGTAGCAACCACTTAGAAATGAAATAGCAAACGAATCAAACCAGTTAAAAGCAAGAAGACCCCAGACCCCAATATTAGTCTTGGTCCCAACCGTGGCATGAGGGGTGGGGAACTTCCACTGTAAGGGTGTAAGTGCCCGGGGATCTCTTTGTTTGGGGTCCCTCTTTGGAGACACCCAGCTCTGGAGTTATTAATAAAATGTATTTTCATAAAGGAATCAGGGAAATTGTGGAAACCAGGAATCAAGCCCCGTGATGGTGGCTGGCACATGGGATTTCCATAAAAGGACCCCCCCCAGCAGGTTTCTCATGTCTCTTCATGGGGTCTACAGGTAGCCCCCCAACACCATCACCTCCTCAGGGACCTCCTTTTGATGAGCCCAGTGGGGTTTCCCGGGAGTCCAGGGGGTTCAGCGTGGGCAGGTCTCAAGGAATGATCTTTAAGGTCCCTTCCCACCCAAACCATTCTTGGTTCGATGACCTCATGGCATCGAACCAAAGGACTGGGGGTCCCATAACCCACCTTCTGCCTGAGGTGACCACCGAGCACGGTTTGCAAGGTGCTGGTGCCCTCTAAAGGGAGAAGCACAGGGGAAAAAAGTCCCATCAGGCTTGTTCCTAGGACAGACACTCTGCTGCAAGACAGATGTCTTCTGCTTTGGAAACACAGCAGGGATTTGGGGGGGGTGTGGGTCTCCTTCCACCAGCAGCATCACCCCAGCACCCTGGTCTTGACCCTGTGAGATGCCAGGGCTGCAGAGCAAAGGGACCTGACCATCGAAGCCCTGATGAGCGTAAGAGAGCCACAGAAACCCTGAGAGAGGTTTTAAGGATATAAATTTGAGGTGGTTTTAATTTGCGGCTTCTTCTAGGGAGGGTTTTACAGAGTGAGAAGTTTCCTGAGGATGGAATGTGGGATCCCCCAGATAAACAGGTTTGGGAGCAAAAAAGGCAAAACTCAGCTGGCTTTGAGAGATGGCAGCCCAGAAAGCCCCCCCCACCCCCTGGGCTGCATCCCCAGCAGCGTGGCCAGCAGGGTGAGGGGGGGATTCTGCCCCTCTGCTCCGCTCTGGGGAGACCCCCCCAGTGCTGCCTCCAGCTCTGGGGCCACCAACAGCAGAAGGACATGGAGCTGCTGGAGCAGGGCCAGAGGAGGCCCCAGAGATGCCTTAATTCCTCCATCCTCCTAGGGGGCTCGTGCTCCCTGGAGAGCACGTGAGGATGGATTAAGCCATGTCAGGCTTGGTAGGACAGTGTCCCAGCGTGGGCAAGAGGGAATGTTTAATTTATGTGAGAAGACATTTTTTCTTCCAGTGATTTTGGAAGTGGGTGATGTGGTAGGGCACGGACAAGGTCTGCCACTGGTGGTGACAACTGGGAGCTCTGCCCCTGTGTGCCACCCATTCATGAGGAGCCTGGCACCTTTGGGCCACCAGTGAGCACCCTTGCAAGAGTGAGACACCTGGTTACTTCTGAAGAGCATTTCCCTGGGTGCCAGCCCGTGTCCTTTGCCCACGGGGCTGGAGAAGGGGCCCTGACCCCTCTTCTGCAGCAGAGCTCCATCTCCTGCCCTGCTGGGAGGGAGGCAGAGGCAGAAGATGGGGGAGACAGGAGAAGACTCGTGTCCTCGCCCCTCTGCCGCCCCATTCTCTCATCTGGTTCCCATTCCTGATTCAAAGCACAAAAATACTCCAGAAATGAGGGGCTCTTTGCAGCAGCTATTTTGGAAACCCAGAGATTTAGCAGCTTTTTATTGATTTTTTCTCTCCCCCACGCGCTGACACCTGAAGCGAAATAACCCTTTTAAACTCATCTCCTCCTGACTCCCTGGCCACCACGTTCCATCCCGCTGATGGGGACTAAGTGCTGCTGCCCTTCAAAAGCTCGGGTTTAACACACCAAGGAGAGTCCTTGTGTTTTTTAAGTGCATTTCCAAAATCACTTTAAACTCCAGTCAGGTCACCACTCACAGTCAGACAGAGCTGTGCATGCTTTTTAGAGCTTGTTCCTTGGCCAAGATCAACCAAGCAGCATCTACAAGGAAGGGAGGACGCGTCCAGCAGCCACAAGGAAGAATCATGGAATCACAGAATGGTTTAGGTGGGAAGGGACCTTCAAGATCATCCAGTTCCAACCCCCTGCCCTGGGCAGGGACACCTCCCACCACACCAGCTTGCTCCAAGCCCCCTCCAACCTGCCCTTGAACCCCTCCAGGGATGGGGCAGCCACAGCTTCTCGGGCCAACCTGGGCCAGGCTCTCACCACCCTCCCACCAAACAAGTTCTTCCCCACAGCTCAGCTCCATCTCCCCTCTTGCAGGGTCCAACCCTTCCCCCTCCTCCTAGGGCTCCCCTCCCTCATCCAGAGCCCGTGATCCTCCCGTCTGAGGTCACTGGTGACTACACTGAAGTCCTTGTGCTCTTCCCCACCATCTCATCACTTCAGCAGCCCTCCCAGCCCAGGTGAGAAGGTCCTGGATGACCCCACCTCATCGCTGGAGAAGCTGCCTGGTGGGCAGCTGCCCCGTATCCTTGAAGTCCACACACGAAGACCATCCTTGCCATGTGTAGGCAGGTCCCCATGGCACACAGAGCACAAGACAGCATTCAGCTCCCTTGCCTTTATTTTCCCGTTGTTCCTCTCCTGGCTGGAAGATCAGGTTTCCACCGAGGGCAGGGTGGAAGCCGTGGCTTAGAGTCGGCGCTCAAAAAAGCTGTCTCGCATCGCTCTCTCCTTAGAGGGGACCCTCTTCCCCGAGGGGAAGGTCTGGTAGGCCCGCAGGTTCGTCGGTGACAATCGCAGCAAATACCAGCGGGTCTTCGCGCTGAGGGGTGGGCTGGGGAGGAGAAGAGCATTGAGGAAGATTATGGAGGTGGAGGCAGAAGTAAGGAGACACAGGCAGGGGTTCCAGGGGTACAGGCATGGCTTGGATCTACGGGTGTGCTCCAAGAGCATGTGGGCACCCTTCACCCCAGCAGAGCGGCAGAAGCTGGTGAGCTTGCAGTGTTGTCCCCCCAAGAGGACGTGCTTGGTCTGACCTTTCACTGGGCTGATGCCACCCCAGGGCTCCCCATTCCCAGCTCCATGCACCGAGGCCAACGGTGTGAGGTTCAACAGGGCCAAGTGCTGGGTCCTGCACTCAGGTCACACCATCCCCATGGATGCTCCGGGCTTGGGAAGAGTGACTGGAGCTGCCCGGTGGAAAAGGACCTGGGGATGTTGGTCAACAGCCGACTGAAGATGAGCCCCAGGTGGCCACTAACATCCTGGCCCGGACCAGCAACAGTGTGGCCAGCAGGGGTGGGGATTTTACACTGAAAGAGGGGAGGTTTGTCTGAAGCCCTCTGAAGATGACTGGAGGCTTTTTTTTTCCCTGGATTTCAGGAAATCTGAGCCACACGAATATAGCACTAGAGGGCACCCACGGATTTCTGCTGGTGGCTGCTCCCACCGCAGCTCAGCTCCTGGTCCTGGGCTGGCAGCGCTGGAGGTGCACTCTCAGCCCCATTTTGGGTCCAGTGGAATCACCCCGGGAGCCCAGCGCTGTGCTCGGAGCTCCAGGCAAGAGGGAATTTTGGATGCCAGCTATAACCAGCATTAGTTGAGAGTGATACATCCCTCTGATGGCTCCCCTGGTCCCTGGAGGGCTGAACAGGGGCTGGGGCTGTCAGCTGGTTTTAGAATCATAAAATGGTTTGGGTGGGAAGGGACCGTAAAGCCCCCCCAGTGCCACCCCCTGCCCTGGGCAGGGACACCTCCCACCACACCAGGTTGCTCCAAGCCCCCTCCAACCTGCCCTTGAACCCCTCCAGGGATGGGGCAGCCACAGCTTCTCTGGCCAACCTGGGCCAGGCTCTCACCACCCTCCCACCAAACAAGTTCTTCCCCACAGCTCAGCTCCATCTCCCCTCTTGCAGGGTCCAACCCTTCCCCCTCCTCCTAGGGCTCCCCTCCCTCATCCAGAGTCCCTCCCCAGCTTTCCTGGAGCCCCCCTTCTTGAGGGACTGGCAGGGGCTCCAAGGTCTCCACGGAGCCTTCTCTTCTCCAGGCTGACACCCCCAACTCTCTCAGCCCCCCCTCCCAGCAGAGGGGCTCCAGCCCTCAGAATGAGGTGCCCCATTTCCAAAACCTGGGGCTGGGTTGGGGCACACTGCCCACCTGCTGTTCCCTTTCAGGTGATTCTAGTTTACTCCCCTCTCGTTTTTCTGAGGACAGAAGGTTTGGGTGAAGAGGGGAAGGAGGATCAGCTGTGGGGCTGGCCCTCCACTACACCTCTCTGGTTTCATCCCACCAGCCCAAGCCCTTGGGAATCAGATGCCACCACGTCCTGGGGACATGGGTACTCACAGGTCGAGCGGATGAGGGTATCTGTCCTTTTCCTTCACAGGCAGCACAAAGTAGGGAACGACCTTCAACATCCCACTGTTGTCCCGGTAAAAATCACGGTGCTGCTGGCTCAGCTGCAGATAAAGACAAGTATCCCAGAGGTTCAGCCTGAGCTCAGGGCTCTGCATCTTGCCAGGAGCAGGATTTTGCAGGGGTGACCATTGCAAGCCCAAGGCCATCACCTCCCCATTCAATCCATGAAGAAACGCCGGCCACAGCCGTGGTCCTCAGCTGCCCTCACACACTGGGGATGCTGCACTAATATAGAAATTAATCATCATAGACTCATAAAATTGTCCAGGTTGGAAGGGACCTTTTAATATCATCAAGTCCAACCATCATCCCAACACTCACAAACCCACCACTGACCCATGTCCCTCAGCACCACGTCTGCCCGGCTTTGAAATCCCTGCAGGGATGGGGACTCCACCACTGCCCTGGGCAGCCTCTGCCAAGGCTTCACAACCCTTTCCATGGAGAAATTTTCCCCAATCTCCATCTTAAACCTCCCCTGGTGACAATTGAGGCCGTTTCCTCTTGTCCCATCGCCTGTTCCTTGGGAGAAGAGACCGACCGCCCCTGGCTACACCCTCCTTTCAGGGAGTTGTAGAGAGTGAGAAGGTCTCCCCTCAGCCTCCTTTTCTCCAGGCTGAACACCCCCAGCTCCCTCAGCTGTTCCTCACAAGGAACACCTCACAAGGTGTCTGTGCTCCAGACACTCAAGCTGCCTGAAGTCAGACACAGCAGCTGAGATGCCACCCCTGCTTGCCCGGTTTCAGGCAGGGAGCTTTGCTGTGTGCAGGCAGCAGGGAAGTGGACATCTGTCTCCAGCCCCCAAGTAGCCACCAGGACCCATGACCACCCAAGCTTCTCTTCATGGTCTCCCCTCTGTCCTCACCTGGTAAAACCTGCTCAGCACCTGGGACCGGCCGCCATCCAGGTTGAAGCGGGTGCGCAGGGGGATGTGTGGGTACAGTTCCTTGTCCTCTTCTTGGTACCCTGTCACGGTGTGGGGAACTGGGAGATATCTCATGGTGGTGTTTCTACAGGTATTTCTGAAAGAAAAATGCTGGTTTTTATAGTATCATAGAGTGGTTTGGGTGGGAAGGCACCTCAAGGACCATCCAGTTGGGACTGGATGGGCTTTAAGGTCCCTTCCCATCCAAACCCCTCTATGGTTCCGTGTGTGGTGGGTGGCATTGCCCTGCAATGCTCTTCACCTCTACTGGTGTCAACAGGCCACAAATCCAAGGCAAAGCAGTAAATAAAGATATCTGATATGCAAATATCCTGTTTCCTGCCGCCCTCCACAGCGCTGGGAATGTTTGTGTGACCTGCTCCAGGTGCCAACACTGGGGGGACGCAATTCAAGCCCCCCTAGAGCCAAGCCCAGCCTGCAGTGGCCACCCAGGCTTCCCTCCATGGTCTCCCCTGTGTCCTCACCTGGTAAAACCTGCTCAGCACCTGGGACCGGCCGCCATCCAGGTTGAAGCGGGTGCGCAGGGGGATGTGTGGGTACAGTTCCTTGTCCTCTTCTTGGTACCCTGTCACGGTGTGGGGAACTGGGAGATATCTCATGGTGGTGTTTCTACAGGTATTTCTGAAAGAAAAATGCTGGTTTTTATAGTATCATAGAGTGGTTTGGGTGGGAAGGCACCTCAAGGACCATCCAGTTGGGACTGGATGGGCTTTAAGGTCCCTTCCCATCCAAACCCCTCTATGGTTCCGTGTGTGGTGGGTGGCATTGCCCTGCAATGCTCTTCACCTCTACTGGTGTCAACAGGCCACAAATCCAAGGCAAAGCAGTAAATAAAGATATCTGATATGCAAATATCCTGTTTCCTGCCGCCCTCCACAGCGCTGGGAATGTTTGTGTGACCTGCTCCAGGTGCCAACACTGGGGGGACGCAATTCAAGCCCCCCTAGAGCCAAGCCCAGCCTGCAGCCCGGGGCAGGTGGAGGGGAACCCATCACCCGGGGCATTTCTCCGCAGCCTGGCTGCTCTCTGCTGGTTGCCAGAGCAGCTGAAGAAGAGGAAAAGCAAGAGGTTGGGCAGCAAACCCACTTCGGGGGTTAAAGGGGTGAGATGTGGACCGGGAGTGGACTGTCAGCCAGAGCTGAAAGTGATGCTCTGAAAAGACCAGAGGAAAAAAAAAATTATATATATATATATATAAATAAATATATATATATTTATCTCCTGCAAACAGAGCTCTGCCTGGGAGCCAGGGCGGCTTTATATCAGGGGAAATCTGCCACGTACGGGCATTCCCACTCAGGGCAAGGTCTGCCTGGGGCAAGGGCATCCCCTGGCAGTTTGGACCAGCCCTGGCTGCAGCACGAAATCCGTGGTTACACAAACAGAAGGAGACGTGAAAGAAAACAAGAGAAGAGGGGGAGAAAATGGGTGAAGAAGGGAAGGGGCTGGGGGAGACGCTGCACCCGAGAGGGCAGGGGGAAGACGAGCCAAAAAATCAGTGTGGTTCACTTGGGCAAGAGACGTTTGGGGTCCATTGAGGAGGGGAAAAACCCCCCAAAATCCTCCCAGGACCAGGATTATATGTTAGCAGGGAGCACTCTCCAAGGCTGCAAGCATTACTCACTGCCCTCCTGCGATGATACGCATGAGGAGGTGAGGAAATCCACCCTCTACAGCCACCCATAAAAAGGACACCCCCTGACCCATGTAAAATGGCCCAAGGAGACACGAAGAGGTGGGGTTGCAAGGGCAGAGCGGTCAGGAGATGGAGTCTCTGCAGCACCCAGCTCCTACAGCCCATATTAAATGCAGTTTGTCAGAGGATGGAGGCAGGGTCCATGGGGCAGCGTGCGGGATCCATGAAGGGTGCAGGGGTTTGGGAATGGGGTGCAGGACCATGAAGGGTGGATGGAATGGGGTGCAAGACCCGTGAAGGGAGCAGGATCCTTGAAGGGTGCAGGATGCATGGGGCAGGGTCCATGGAACAGGCTGCAGGACCCATGAGGGGTGCAGGGTTTTTGGGATGGAGTGAAAGACCAATGAAGGGTTCAGGAATTTGGGGCAGGGTGCAGGAACCATGAAAGGTGCAATATCCATAGGGCAGGGTGCAGGATCCATGAAAGGTGCAGGATCCATGAAGGATGCAGGGTCGATGGAGCAGTATGCAGGACCCATGAAGGGTGCAGGGGTTTTGGGATGGGATGCAGGACCCCTGAGGGGTGTAGAGTTTTGGAGTAGGATGCAGGATCCATGAAGGGTGCAGCGTCCATGGGGCAGGGTGCGAGACCCATGAAGGGTGCAGGACCCAAGAAGGGTGCAGGGTCCATGAATGGTGCAGGGTTTGGGGGCAGGGTGCAGGACCCATGAAGGGTGCAGGGTCCATGGGGCAGGATGAAGGTCCCTGGGGTGCCAATCTGTCCCTGCTCAGCCCCTACCTGCTGTCGGTCCTTTCTGGGCTTTGGAGGGTCCCTGTGCTGCAGCTGCCCCCGGATCAGTCCTGTTGGGCTCTGCCTGCCCCAGCTGGGTCACAAACACCATCACTGGGCAACTGTGGGAGCCCGGCAACACCCCACGGAACCCCCCTGCACTCCCCCAGCACCCTGAGATCCCTGTTGTACCCCAACACTCTCTTGAACATCCCCTGCACCCACCCATCCCTCACCACTGCACCCACCCCGGCCCCACTGCCCTCACCCCTCCCCAACAATCCCCACACCCCCTGCCCTCCACAAAAGACCCAGATTTCCATTTTTCAGCCTTTGGGGTTGTTTTTTTCTCAGTTCCTTGTGTAGGGGGAACAGTGGGTTCTGTTTCTGCCCCAGAAAGGCAACCGGGGACCTGTCCTGCAAAGGCTTTGGGAAGGGTTAGCTAATATATTGTTTACAAATAACCAATGTAAAATGAGATCCCTGTTGTACCCCAACACTCTCTTGAACATCCCCTGCACCCACCCATCCCTCACCACTGCACCCACCCCGGCCCCCCTGCCCTCACCCCTCCCCAACAATCCCCACACCCCCTGCCCTCCACAAAAGACCCAGATTTCCATTTTTCAGCCTTTGGGGTTGTTTTTTTCTCAGTTCCTTGTGTAGGGGGAACAGTGGGTTCTGTTTCTGCCCCAGAAAGGCAACCGGGGACCTGTCCTGCAAAGGCTTTGGGAAGGGTTAGCTAATATATTGTTTACAAATAACCAATGTAAAAAACCTAATTGTGCACAGAGATGCCACCCAGTGCCAAGCCCCAGAATGTTTGTGCCCTGGAGCATGGTCTGGGGAGATAACGTGGAGCCCCAGGTGTCACCCTGCTCATCCTGGCCTGAGGAGCTACACTGGTGAGGTCTCACCTCCAGTGCTGGGTCCAGTTTTGGACCCCTCACGACAAGAAAGACCTTGAGGGACTGGAGCGTGCCCAGAGAAGGCCAACAGAGCTGTCCCCAAAGCATGCTGTCCCCAAAGATCATTTTCCCCAAAGATCATTGTCTCCAAAACTCATTGTCCCCAACGAATGATGTTCCCAAAGCATGCTGTCCCCAAAGCACGTTGCCTCCAGAAGACACTGCCTGCAGCCAGCAGGGCACCAGGACCCTCCTTGGGGCTCCATTGTCCCCATCACCAGGCTCTGCCCACATCCTGCACCCTCCTGGAGTGAGGAGAGCAGGCGGTGAGGTGGGATGTGTTCTGCTGGGCCAGCCCATGGCTCCCACGGAGAGTCACCTCCCCATCAGAGCCTGGTGGAGGAACCTCAACTTACTGCCCATTTCATTGAAACCCCGAATTCCTCAAGTGGTATCACTACTCCTGTCCCATTATTTAGCACATTTCTTGTGGTTGTGTTGCTTGGAAGGAAAAGTGCTGCCTTCAGGTGGTGTCATCTCAGCCTGGATCTGCTCGGGCTCTCGGGCTCCTGAGGATTTCTCACAGCAGCCCCGGATGGCACAAGGACAGCAACAGAACACAGGAAAATATACAGCTTTATAGGCGAACACACACACTTACACGATATATTCACATCCCGCATCAGCATCTAAACATCACTGGGAAATCACACCCGGATTTTCCTGCTGGTGCGAGGGGCCAAAATCAGCCCCTTTGTCCGTCTCTCAGTCAACACACAAAAAAACCCCAAAACAACAACAACAAAAAAAGCTGAAAAAAGAAAAACACGGCAACTTTCTGTAATTAATATGAAGGATTTGACAAACAGGGAGGCTGATATGATTTTTCCAAGCGTGGGAAGAGAAGAGCTGGGGGAGCAAAAAAAAAAAAATAATAGAGAAAAAGAGTTAAGAGGAGAAAATTTCATTAATTTTGGACTTAACGTTCTGTAGCATCATCATAAGGCTATTGCTTCAGCCTGTGCAACCGGGTTTGTTTTAATGGGATAGTATCCATTTAATGGGATACTGGTGCTGTGGGAGGCGTGCGCGGAGGGACGGATCCTGCCACGGCAAGTAGTCCTCTCCCCTTCGCCTTTGGTGCAAAACTGTAGTAAATAAGAGCAATCAGCAGTGATTCAGAGGTGGGTGTGTGATTTTATTCACACGCGGCGAGGTGAAAATTGCAGAGATGCTGTGAAAAACCGAAATTAGTGTTTATAATGGGCATTTTCTCATCTCGCTCCGTTAATGGCAGGGAAGCCTCCTTAGGTCTCCAGCTGGAGGGAACAGTTTTTATCGCTCTGTTCTTTGACAGCCTCTGTGTTCCTGTGGCTTCCCTGCAGCTGGGTTCCTGTGCTGCTCCTGCTCCTTCATTACCCAATTTAGGGGTGGAATTGGGTGGATACATCACCAGGGGTGCAAGTGAAGAGCTTCCACCACCCAGAAGAGCGTTGAGCTGGAGGTCTCCAGTGACGAGCAGCCAAACTTTGCTGGGCTGTAGCCTCCTGGGAGGATGGTGGTGGTTTCTTGCCCTGCTTTCAGTGACTCTGGTCGCCAGACCGCAGTCAGATTTAATGCCACAGCGTTAATTAATGCCACCACATTGAAGTCCCATGTCAACGTCATCTTCTGTTCCAAGTTCTTCTTTCATGGTCGGCTGTGTCTCTTTGTTTAAGCCTCTGAGTTAAAACCAGGGGTTACCACTCCCCAAAAGCCCTCCACCTGTGTCTTTACAGCAGGAACAGTTAAATCATGTCTGGGATTTCATGCAGAATAAAATCAGGAAAAAAAAAGCCACAATCCTCATCAGGTCCTTCAGGCTGGTGCTTTCGTGGTTGAGCATCACTCACCTACTGACGGTACAGGTCTACATGAGCTGTCCTACTGCTTCTTGTGAGGAATAATCAGCCAGCACCCCTTACACTGGATGTTTTAAACATCATTATCCACTTTCTGATATTGAATAAGAGGTTTAAAATTAACCACATGATGTAAAAGGTGTTTTCTGTCGTACTTGTGCTTTTAGAGCAATGTGGGTTGCTCTGAAGATGCCTCCTGGAGACAAATGTTTTTCCTGGAAATGACACCTCCTGCTGTCATTTTCTTGCTATCAAATCAAGTGAATTTGAGAAGTGGACATGGGGGAGATGAAGGTGAGGACATCTTCTGCTGGATCACCCGAAAAGATGGGCGGTATTGGACTGCGGGGCTTCCCCTGGCTGCTGTGTCCCATCAGAGCTGCTCAATGACGAGGCTCAGAGCAGCTCTCGGGTTGATGGTTGTAGAACTGCATGTTGACTGCACAGCACATGAGAGCCAAGCACCTCAAAAAGGTCAACCTACATTCAAAACTCATGTTGCAAAACCCATGAGAGCTCCAGGATGAACCTCAGAGAAACCCTCATCATCTCCAAACTCCAGCTTCTCAGCAAGACTGAAGGCAGAAGGGTGAAAGGGGTTGCAGAAGCAGCACCAGCCGGGGTGTCTTAATGAGAAAGACCAAACAGAGATGGAGAAATGCTGATTTAGCAGCATCAGTTACACAGGACCCATCTCTGGCTCCTGCAGGGTCTCACCTCCTGAGCTCTTGCATGGCCCCAAGCCCTCGTTCACACGATGTGGGCCAAGTTGGGCAAGGCTGCAGCTTCTCCTCCCGTTATTATCCCAACCCTGCCTTCTCCTGAGCCCCCAGCAACAATCATCACTCACTGCCTTCTCCACCATCTCCTCCCTCCCAGCTCCAGCACCCTCCCCTCCGGGCCCTGCTGCCAGGAGGTAATTAAGCACCTAACGTGGAACAGCACACACTGTTAATCCCCACAAGTTTCTTCACTCTCAGGCACTTATGGATGAGCATAATGATCTTTTCCGCTGGCAGGAGGACAGCAATCCAGCCTCCCCAGCAGAACCTGATGTGGTAGATGGAAAAGGATGTCTTATTTCCAGTGCTTTATTATCCATTTATGAAGGTTTCACCCTCTCTCTGATGGTGCTAAAGCTCTCCTGGGTTCGCTCTTCACCACAGATGTTTTGTTTTTTTTTTTTTTTCCTGGAAGTGCCTGAGCAGGAAAGG
>NW_015093088.1:259002-261644 GCF_001431845.1 Calidris pugnax
GTGGGATTTGTCCAGGTGAAGTCCCAGGGTGACAACCCCCCCCCCCAGGAGAGGGGCTGTGCCCCGGGGGGAGCTGGGCTCCAGCCGTAGGGTCACCATGCGGTGCCACCAAGAAGGTGTCACTGGAGGGGCCGGGAGGGGAACTTGCCCTGTGCAGGGACCCAACATCTGCCTGGGCTTCTCCTAAGGACGCAGCAGGTTGGCGTCTTCTGCTCGGATCCGCACCAGCTCCAAAGCTTTCTGAGGGAAGCTGCAAAAAAAAGAGGAAAAATCCCCCTCTCCAGGGTTGCACACCCCCAGCAGCTGCCTTTTCCGAGCCCCCCGAGGGTTTGGGGTGAGGTCCCTTCCTGGGGCTGGATCTGTCCCCCCCCACAGGTGGGAGCCCACCGTTAGGCAGAGGCGGCTCTGTTCTTTGACAGCCTCTGTGTTCCTGTGGCTTCCCTGCAGCTGGGTTCCTGTGCTGCTCCTGCTCCTTCATTACCCAATTTAGGGGTGGAATTGGGTGGATACATCACCAGGGGTGCAAGTGAAGAGCTTCCACCACCCAGAAGAGCGTTGAGCTGGAGGTCTCCAGTGACGAGCAGCCAAACTTTGCTGGGCTGTAGCCTCCTGGGAGGATGGTGGTGGTTTCTTGCCCTGCTTTCAGCGACTCTGGTCGCCAGACCGCAGTCAGATTTAATGCCACAGCATTAATTAATGCCACCACATTGAAGTCCCATGTCAACGTCATCTTCTGTTCCAAGTTCTTCTTTCATGGTCGGCTGTGTCTCTTTGTTTAAGCCTCTGAGTTAAAACCAGGGGTTACCACTCCCCAAAAGCCCTCCACCTGTGTCTTTACAGCAGGAACAGTTAAATCATGTCTGGGATTTCATGCAGAATAAAATCAGGAAAAAAAAAGCCACAATCCTCATCAGGTCCTTCAGGCTGGTGCTTTCGTGGTTGAGCATCACTCACCTACTGACGGTACAGGTCTACATGAGCTGTCCTACTGCTTCTTGTGAGGAATAATCAGCCAGCACCCCTTACACTGGATGTTTTAAACATCATTATCCACTTTCTGATATTGAATAAGAGGTTTAAAATTAACCACATGATGTAAAAGGTGTTTTCTGTCGTACTTGTGCTTTTAGAGCAATGTGGGTTGCTCTGAAGATGCCTCCTGGAGACAAATGTTTTTCCTGGAAATGACACCTCCTGCTGTCATTTTCTTGCTATCAAATCAAGTGAATTTGAGAAGTGGACATGGGGGAGATGAAGGTGAGGACATCTTCTGCTGGATCACCCGAAAAGATGGGCGGTATTGGACTGCAGGGCTTCCCCTGGCTGCTGTGTCCCATCAGAGCTGCTCAATGACGAGGCTCAGAGCAGCTCTCGGGTTGATGGTTATAGAACTGCATGTTGACTGCACAGCACATGAGAGCCAAGCACCTCAAAAAGGTCAACCTACATTCAAAACTCATGTTGCAAAACCCATGAGAGCTCCAGGATGAACCTCAGAGAAACCCTCATCATCTCCAAACTCCAGCTTCTCAGCAAGACTGAAGGCAGAAGGGTGAAAGGGGTTGCAGAAGCAGCACCAGCCGGGGTGTCTTAATGAGAAAGACCAAACAGAGATGGAGAAATGCTGATTTAGCAGCATCAGTTACACAGGACCCATCTCTGGCTCCTGCAGGGTCTCACCTCCTGAGCTCTTGCATGGCCCCAAGCCCTCGTTCACACGATGTGGGCCAAGTTGGGCAAGGCTGCAGCTTCTCCTCCCGTTATTATCCCAACCCTGCCTTCTCCTGAGCCCCCAGCAACAATCATCACTCACTGCCTTCTCCACCATCTCCTCCCTCCCAGCTCCAGCACCCTCCCCTCCGGGCCCTGCTGCCAGGAGGTAATTAAGCACCTAACGTGGAACAGCACACACTGTTAATCCCCACAAGTTTCTTCACTCTCAGGCACTTATGGATGAGCATAATGATCTTTTCCGCTGGCAGGAGGACAGCAATCCAGCCTCCCCAGCAGAACCTGATGTGGTAGATGGAAAAGGATGTCTTATTTCCAGTGCTTTATTATCCATTTATGAAGGTTTCACCCTCTCTCTGATGGTGCTAAAGCTCTCCTGGGTTCGCTCTTCACCACAGATGTTTTGTTTTTTTTTTTTTTTCCTGGAAGTGCCTGAGCAGGAAAGGAAGACACGTGAGTCTGAAAGGTCCTTGTGTCCGTGCTCTTCCTCTTCCCAAACGCGTGCCTTAAGCATTTTCCTTGAAATAAATGACAAGTTTGGGGATGGAGGGATGCAGAGCAGCCCTGCAGAGAAGGAGTTGGAGGTTCTTGGGGCAGGGGGGGAAGCCGGCTATGGGCTGGCAACATGGGCTGGCAGCCCAGCAAGCCCCCCAACCCCTGGGCTGCATCCCCAGCAGCGTGGCCAGCAGGGCCAGGGGGGGGATTCTGCCCCTCTGCTCCGCTCTGGGGAGACACCCCCCACCCAGTGCTGCCTCCAGCTCTGGGGCCACCAACAGCAGAAGGACATGGAGCTGTTGGATGGGGCCAGAGGAGGCCCCGGAGATGCTGGGAGGGCTGGAGCCCCTCTGCTGGGAGGGGGGGCTGAGAGAGTTGGGGGGGTTCAGCCTGGAGAAGAGAAGGCTCCGGGGAGA
>NW_015093088.1:262672-265618 GCF_001431845.1 Calidris pugnax
CCCCCCCCCCAAGGTGGGAGCCCACCGTTGGGCAGAGGTGGGTGTAGGATGGTTTGGCAGGGATAGAAATTCCCTGCTCTTTCCATGGGAAGAGGTATCTCCATCACCTCCCAGCCAGCGCTGCCTGAAGTGGCCTCCCCGCGCTGCCTTAATGACCACAATGTTATTAAAAAAGCGTAATTGCCCCCTGTCCTTGCCTCCCAGCATCAGTCTCTGGGAAGAGGTCATACCCCCGGCCAGCTTGAAGCCCAGAGAGATCCCAGCCCTAAGCCACCCCCTGGGGACATCCCACCACCTCCCTTGGCAGTGGGGAGGGCACATCTGCAGGGGGACCAACAGGTTTTCCCAGTGAGCCCCAGGAGGACCCATATTTCCCATCCTGAGCTTGTCTGATCCCAAACCCAGCGCACAGTCCCTGTCGGATGGGCAGCATCTGTCCCTCCTCAAGATCTTTGAGCCACCATGAGACCAACCCACAGGTGGTGGGAATGGCGCCTTCTTTGAGGTCCTGCCTTGTCTCTGTCATGCCCATGAAGGTCCCCCATATTCCCATCCCTGTTGTCCTCCCAGGTGTGAGCTGGCTCCTACCCCGTGCAGGATTGCCATCACTGTCCCACTGTCCGGGGAGGACAACGCTAAACTTCACAGCCATTTCACAGAGCCTAAGCCACCCCCTGGGGACATCCCACCACCTCCCTTGGCAGTAGGGAGGGCACATCTGCAGGGGGACCAACAGGTTTCCCCAGTGAGCCCCAGGAGGACCCATATTTCCCATCCTGAGCTTGTCCGGTCCCGAACCCAGAGCACAGTCCCTGTCGGAGGGGCAGGATCTGTCCCTCCTCAAGGTCTTTGAGCCACCATGAGACCTGACAGTCCAGCCCACAGGTGGTGGGAATGGCACCTTCTTTGAGGTCCTGCCTTGTCTCTGTCATGCCCATGAAGGTCCCCATATTCCCATCCCCGTTGTCCTCCCAGGTGTGAGCTGGCTCCTGCCCCGTGCAGGATTGCCATCACTGTCCCACTGTCCGGGGAGGACAACGCTAAACTTCACAGCCATTTCACAGAGTTGTAGAATCATAGAACAGTTCGGGTTGGAAGGAACCTTAAAAGACCATCCAGGAGCTCTGAGGAACCTGGTCTAGTTGAAGATGGCCCTGCTCATAGCGCAGGGTTGGACTAGGTGGCTTTCAAAAGTGGCTTTTCCAACCCAAACTATTCTATGATTTTGTGATTCTACGATTCTGCGAACATCCCGGTGTGGATGGTTGGGTTTTGGTGCCACAGTCTCCAGAAGGAAGAGTCTCCTGCATTTCTCCAGTGCCTCTAGAGAGAACTTTAGACCCCTTCAGTGTGGAGTTGTTGACTTTCCCCAGCCTGGCCTCCCTTGGTGTTCCTCACAGCAGCTGACAGGTTGGGTGTTGAGCTGATAATCCTCAGAGCCCTGGTTTTCCTGGAGCTACTGAGCATTGCAGAGAGGGATGCTCTTCACTATGGAATCATGGAATGGTTTGGGTTGGAAGGTGGTGCCACAGTCTCCAGAAGGAAGAGTCTCCTGCATTTCTCCAGTGCCTCTAGAGAGAACTTTAGACCCCTTCAGTGTGGAGTTGTTGACTTTCCCCAGCCTGGCCTCCCTTGGTGTTCCTCACAGCAGCTGACAGGTTGGGTGTTGAGCTGATAATCCTCAGAGCCCTGGTTTTCCTGGAGCTACTGAGCATTGCAGAGAGGGATGCTCTTCGCTAGTCATGGAATCATGGAATGGTTTGGGTGGGAAGGGACCTTAAAGCCCCCCCAGTGCCACCCCCTGCCCTGGGCAGGGACACCTCCCACCACACCAGGTTGCTCCAAGCCCCCTCCAACCTGCCCTTGAACCCCTCCAGGGATGGAGTCGAGCTACCACCCATCCTCCTCCTCCAGACAGCACGTCCTGGGGGTTCGGGAGAAGCTCCCCGGGTGGGTGTCTGCTCATTAAGCCAAAATCATCTCTTATTGCGCAAAAAGAAGTTAAAGAAATGAGTTGGGTTCTGGTGTGACAGGCTGCCACGTGCGTCCCAGAGCAGGAAAGGAAGACACGTGAGTCTGAAAGGTCCTTGTGTCCGTGCTCTTCCTCTTCCCAAACGCGTGCCTTAAGCATTTTCCTTGAAATAAATGACAAGTTTGGGGATGGAGGGATGCAGAGCAGCCCTGCAGAGAAGGAGTTGGAGGTTCTTGGGGCAGGGGGGGAAGCCGGCTATGGGCTGGCAACATGGGCTGGCAGCCCAGCAAGCAGCGGGTGGGCAGCGCTCCCGAACGCTCAGTGGGAGACGCTTAAATCACAACCTCTGATAAAAGTGTCCCTGAGAGTGACAGCCGTGTGGGATGGCTGCGGGAGAAGGCTGCTCCTCTTCTCCCAGGGATCCCCGTGCTCCCAG
This sequence comes from Calidris pugnax, assembly GCF_001431845.1. Classification (NCBI taxonomy): domain Eukaryota; kingdom Metazoa; phylum Chordata; class Aves; order Charadriiformes; family Scolopacidae; genus Calidris; species Calidris pugnax. The sequence continues at coordinate 265,081 of NW_015093088.1, forward strand.
CAGCCCCCACCAGCCGTTTAATAGGAGAAACTGAGGTACTGGGGCTGGAGCTCCCAGTTCTGGACCCAGCGGGGAGAGGTGCTGGTTTATCCGCCTCCCGGTCTGGAAGCAGAAGGGGAGAGGTGGGCTCTGTGAGGTGGCCAACATCCTCTCCCACCCCTGAGCGTCAGGGACTCATCTCCCACCATCACCTTGGATTTGACTCGCCAAACCCCCAGGAGGGACTCTGGATGAGGGAGGGGAGCCACAGGAGAAGAGGGAATGGTTTTAAACTAAAAAAGGGTAGATTCAGGCTAGATATAACGAAGAACTTGTTTGGTGGGAGGGTGGTGAGAGCCTGGCCCAGGTTGGCCCGAGAAGCTGTGGCTGCCCCATCCCTGGAGGGGTTCAAGGGCAGGTTGGAGGGGGCTTGGAGCAACCTGGGCTGGTTCCTCTTAGGGAAAGGAAGAGAAAGGAAGGGAAGTGGGGAGAAATGGGAAGGGGGTGGAGAGAAGGAGAGGGGAAGGAGGGAGGGGAGGAGTGGGAGAGGGGAATGGGA